>NW_028185506.1:2036586-2039406 GCF_003343005.1 Rhea americana | reverse complement strand
AAAAAAAAAAAAAAAAAGAAAAAAAAGAAAAGAGGGGCAGAAGGACCCTTGGACTGACCCTGGAGTTTTGTCACTAGGCAATACTATGGCAAAGGCTGAAAAGGGACATCTGTTTCATTAGCAGGAATGTCCTCTTTGTTATATGAGACACAGATTCACATGAGGTGCAAACTGTTATGGCTTCAGTAAAACCCTAGTAGCTAGGTCCTCAAAAAGGACCTAGCCACAACTTTTGAGACCAATTTGCAAAATTTGCAGGTAACAAAATATGTATTCATCTCCTCTACTCATGGAGAGTCAAGAAGACATTTTCTCAGAAAGTGGGGCATTCCAGCCCTAGATCTTCCAGGAGTACTTGGTCCTTTTTCTGAAGCATGCCATGCTGGCTGCTGTCAGAGACAGGTACTGGGCTAGAGTAGTCTACTCTGGTCTGGCACTCATCTCTTCTCATGTTTTTGCATATACTGGTTTCACACAGCTCTAGCGTGCTGAAAAGCAGTTAAATTAATAAGGAAAGTAAATCAAGCAGAGAAAAAAATGAAGAACCACTCCACTGCAAGGTAAACAAAAGTTCTGACCCTCAGCCCTAGCATTGAGCATGCCCCACTTGAGGGAGAAATGGAACAGAATATCCGCTGACTGTCTCCTCAGCACTCTTCCTTGGCTGAAGCTGCTCCTTTAAGTCTTGGATTTCTTTCAGCCGTGCAGAGGCCTCAATCACCCTGGCAAGTGCTGCAAGGCTGTTGTGGAGGAGAGGCTGGGGAGTCTGTAGCGTAGAGAGCTCTGTTGGTGAAGCAAAAAGTGTACATCCTGCACATAAGCATGACTGCATATAACCACAAGCCTGCTGAATGTAAGCATCTCTGTCATGAAACGTCAAACAGAGAGTGCTGGCACCCCATCCTGCAGGTTTTATATTGTAGTGCCAGTTCTGGCTGTAAACAGTAGGATCAAGGCCAGAGTCATTCTCCACTGGCCTTTTTGCATAGAGCTTTATGATTTTGGTCTCATTGCTGCTCTCCTTGTATTGACACAGCTCAGTCACCATGGTTTTCAGGTGTCAGATTGGGGCCAAGAACTCCATTTATCCTCACTGCAGTCTGGTATCTTTCTGAAGATGGATGTCCCTCTTTCTCTCCTCTCTTCAGCTGTGGTGTTTGCCACATGCCACCAAAAAGCTGCCAGGCCTTTCCAAAGGAATTGGAGGAGAGGAGTGGAAGCATATCAATAATTTCACGTTCCCTGTGTTCTTTCCGCCTGGATGTGTAATGGGCAATGCATATACTAGATAGCCTCCCTTCACCCGCTCCTCAGTGAGGCAGGTCAGTGTCATCATCTCTACTGCACAGCTGCATGAACAGAGGCCCAGAGGGATAGTGTGGTTTTGCCCACATTCACGTTAGTGGTACACAAGCTCCCAGGCCCCCTGCTAACCACTAGACATTGCTTCCTGCCTCATTATATTATTGATATTAATTCAGAATTATTTCTCAGGCTGGGAGGACCCAATGACAAGTGCAGTAGGAGGGAGGTGACCAATGAGGTCTGAGCATCTTTCGGAACTGATGTCCCTTTACATTTTAACCCTTTGCTCTTTAGTTCCTGCAGCTCCAGAGATCTTTCTGACTCCTCCCCTAACTACACCCGACTGAAACCTGACTAGTGGGAGGGGAGGGTAGTAGATAGTGGTGAATGGGAAGAGACACACAGGACAGTCCACATTTCTGTATATCAAGTCAGAGGGCTGTTCAGACGGAGCCTGTGAGACAGCTTCCCTGCAATCCTATCACCTGAGAGACTCTGGCAGTCATGGACAGGTAAAATGGATGCCTCCAGATACTTGCTCAAATCAGAATTCAGAGCTTTTGTCTTAAAACTAACCTGCTCTGCATCTGGTGCTTACTGTCCCTTTCCCTTTCTCCATCTGACTCATTATTCTAACTCACTCACCCTGTCTGGCTCTCACATCTTCCATCTCTGTGTCTCTGTCACTCTTTCTCTCTTTGACTGTCTGTCACCCTATATTCTTTTCCCTCTCGGTCATTTCTCTTTCTCAAGATTATTCTCTGTTCCTTTTCATTCTTCTTTTCTAGAAAGAAAGAAAGGTAACAGAAAGATGAACATTCAGATACTAGGTGCTGCTTAAGCATTTCAGTTCCTGCCTACTCTTAATTTTTGCATCAGACTTCTGTCTCATTCTGTTTCTGCTGCTCTCGTCCTAGCTTTTAGGCAGAGACCATTCCAGCAGTTGATATCTCTACTTGCATTACACTTACTCTGCAATCTAGTTATCACTAATCACTCTCTACAATTGCGTATCATTCCCACAAAGATTTCAGTACTGGCTTCATGAATCTTTATTTGGAGAGATGGTCTCTGTTAAGTCTACTTCTTCAGTGCCTGGATATAACAACAGCTCTTGTGTCCTTGCTGCTTTCCCTTGAGCTATGCAATAGCTACAGGAACTGCACATAACCACCAATTTGTACCTAACTGCAAATCTGCTCAGTTGCTCCCTATAACATCTGTTCATTCATTTTTCTTTTTGTACCAGTAACATTCTGAAAGAAAAAAAAAAAAGAAAAAAGAAAAGAAAAAGAAAAAAAAAGAACTGGGATGATCAATCCCAGAGAGAAGATAAAACAGGAACTGATGTAAATKAATATTTCTAGTTGAACAAATTACTTCTATGATTCAAAATTGTCTTGTCTTGAGCTGTTTTCATTTTGTTCTGACATTAAGAAATAACCAAAGTGATCATTCTTTTCTTTTTTCTTTCGTCATTTCTCATTCTTCGTCTTTTTTTCTTTTTTTTTTTTT
>NW_028185506.1:1981988-2036546 GCF_003343005.1 Rhea americana | reverse complement strand
CCAAATACTGCTGTACAGGGTCAAAAACATTGAATTGAGAAAAGTGAGGAGAAGGGAAGAAAGTGATAGTGCAAAGAAAATCAGAAAAATTTTGAAAGCAAACATTTTTGCTCAAAATTTCACAAAATGAGAAAAAGGAAATCCTTCTTCGCTTAAACTTTTGGACATGTTGAAGAACATTTTTCCATGCAGCTTTTGGAGAAACATCAACAGAGTTTTTGTTGTTTTTCATCTGGTTTATGTGGTTGTTCAACAAATGACTGCATTTTTCACAATTTCTCTGCTCTGATTTCTCCTGTTGGGACACATCCTAGCTAAGAGTTTTGCAGTCTATCTGGTCTATCATACCTGCTCATTTCCTTCCTTCTCTGAAGACCCTGAGATCTGTCACATCCAGAGAGGGTCCCCTCTCTAGCACCTCTCAGTATTAAGAGGGAGAGTCTTCCCCCCATTCCTGCAAGTACACACATCTGAAAGGGAGACACTTGATATGTGCCACCGACTAATAGCTTTGTGAGCCAAAGTGAAGCAACGGTGTGTGCATGTATGTTAGTGAATACATACAGTTGCACATATGTATTGTACAAAGTGGAGGAGAACAGGATGAATACAGGGCTGTAGGTATGGAGGACTAGGGCTGCTCCAAGAGTGTGAGATACCAGTGAGAAGTAAAGCAGAACTAATGATGAGGAGCATACAGTGCAAGAGAAAAAAGGGGAGAGGAAACACACATACAACATGAATGCCAGATGGTGATGAAGTGTAGTGAGACTAGTTTGTGCTCCTCTCCTGGCACAACCTGCATTCCTAGCAGAGCAGGACTGGAATTGTGCTTAGGTGACTGACCTCCAAGAACTCCTCGAGGCTGCTGAAGGGCTGAATAAGCTGCTTAGTAGGGATGCTCTGCCTACTGAGTGTACGCAGGACTCTGCAAGGCCTTATCCCTTTATGGACTTCCTCTTAGCAGAAGACATGCCACAACTCCCATGTGATCTCCTTCTCTAGGAGTTTATGTGTATGAACAATGTCATAAATGGCTGTGTGCATGTTTGTTCTTTGTGTGTAAGCAAGACAGTGTTTTTGCACTTCAGGATGGCTGCAATGTGTGCAAGCGACTTGTGTATCTGTGGGACAGTCAGGGTAGTAAAGGCATACAAGGGAAGACTGTCTCTCCCTGATAATCCAGCATTTTCATAGGGAGCACTTGAGGTGCAATTGGGAATGTTACATGAGAGTAAAACACAGGTCTATGCAATAAGTCAATGGCAAGAGAATGTGTGTGAAGTGAGCAGCTCTGTTGTGCTGGCCATTTGTGAGTGCGCGTGATGGAGACGCACTGGAGAAGCAGGTAGGACTCCACGGTTATTTGGAGGTTAACTGCTCTGCAGTGCTCAAGCTTTATGGTGACAATGGCAAATAGATGAAAGGTATTTGCATATGAAATTTTTCCTTGCTTATACTCTCAGATTTAAATCAAGAAATTCCCCAAAACCCCAAATTCCCCTTTCCTATACCTCACTGAGAAAACCTAGCCCTCTATCACTTCAACTTACCCCATCTCTCTGCCTATCAGAGGGAAAAGATGACAAAGGATGGGATTATTTTTACCCATTCACTTCTGTTTTGCATTACTGTGGGGGAGGTAAGTATCTCACCTCAGTGAACACAGCTGTTCTTAGCTGCCTTTGTACCTCCTATTGGGGGAAAGGCTGTAAGAGAAAGGTCATGACTTCCTTATCTTCCCAGTGATCCTACTCCCTACGTCTCTCCAGAAGGATCCTAGGCATGGGAGCAAGCCCCTGCCAGCCTCTGTATTTGTCTAATGGGGGAATTTTGCTTGTATCTGGAGAAGTGTCAACATGCTTGCCCCATTATATATCCTGTTGGTTAGAGTATGGCACCCTGCCCTACCTCCTTGTCTTACACCCTTTCAACCATGCTCTTCTTTTGGCCAGTGGTAAGAAACACTGTCCAGTCTTCTCTAAAGAAGCTCTAATTTGATCTTTCCCTTGCTGCTGAGGCTTTTCAGGATTTCACACAGCAAAAATAGTATTTCTTGATGACTGAACCTTCTCATCTTCTGTGATCTTCTCAGATATCTTCATCCTTTGTCCTTCTTGTGTCCATCCTTTGGATATTTGCAGACAGTTCACACCGTACCTAGCTGTAGTTGCTCTTTGACTAATCACTGCTAATTCACCTCTTACTGTTTCCACTCATAAGATCACCTGCTTCATCCCCACATTCATGTCTACACCCTTTCACTAGCCCATTGCATGCAAATTACTGATGCTCTTCTTGTACTGAGAGATCTGGACATGATGTGGATATTTTTGGTGCTGAACCCTTGACAGAGACATGACCAATGGGTGGCTCCAGTGTGGGGCTAATGTAAACTGTCTCTTATCTTCTCCTGCAGCCTCCTGATGAAGAGGAAAAACTTCCTCTACAATTTCAAGAACCTGCGCTGGGCCAAGGGCCGTCGTGAGACTTACCTCTGCTATGTTGTGAAGCGCCGTGACAGTGCCACTTCTTGCTCCCTGGACTTTGGATACCTGCGCAATCAGGTATGGGGAACACCTCAACTTCCTGTTCTTATACCTGTGCTGAGGTGGTTTGCCTTGAGTGGCAGGGAGAGGAGAGCTGCAACAGAAACACTGTGCAAGCACTGGTGTGTGTGTCCAAGAACATGCACACTGCACCGGTACATAGCATTTAGGGGGTGCAGCCTCCTCATTCCCTGCTGCTCTACCAGTCCTTCTAATTTTCTACCCAGCTCCCACCCATTTTTCCTTTCGTATACCCCTACACATCATTTGGTCCCTGCACTTTTGTAGTCAGTCCTCTATCTGTGTACCAATGTCTTCTTCCTCTGTGCACTAACACTGAGACATATCCCCCACTTTGCTTATCCTCCCTCATACCCTACTCAACTCATTCCTCCCTCCTCCTCCCTCCTTACAGCCTGCTTCACCCCTGCCTCATGCTTGCACCTTTCCCTCTTTCATGAAGATGGGCTGCCATGTGGAGGTGCTGTTTCTGCGCTACATCTCAGCCTGGGACTTGGACCCAGGCCGCTGCTACCGTATTACATGGTTCACCTCATGGAGCCCCTGTTATGACTGCGCCCGACATGTGGCTGACTTCTTGCGGGCCTATCCCAACTTGACACTCCGCATCTTCACTGCCCGCCTCTACTTCTGCGAGGATCGCAAAGCAGAGCCTGAGGGGCTGAGGCGCCTTCACAGGGCTGGGGCCCAAATTGCCATCATGACCTTCAAAGGTGAGATGAGAATGGGGGGAAAGAGCTGAAAGCTATGGGGGTAAGGCTTGGAAGGTGGTGGGAGAAGCTAGGAAAAGGAGCCAGAAAAGATTATTGTAGTGATTTATTGATCCTAGGAGAGATCTATGACCTCTCCTTGGGCAGTCCTGAGCACTCCTTAACTCCCTTGTGCCTTGCATAGATTACTTCTACTGCTGGAACACATTTGTGGAAAACAGGGAAAAGACCTTCAAAGCCTGGGAGGGGCTGCATGAAAACTCTGTCCGTCTGTCCAGACAACTCCGACGGATCCTCTTGGTGAGGGCCTCTCCTTCCAGTGTCTCTCTCCTCAGYTTTTTCCTCACTTCCTCAATATAGTTCCTCTCTCCTCTTGCTGCCCATCTGAACCATCTGTCATTTCTTCCTTTCCTGTGTCTTCACCTGCCATATCTTTCATGCCTTTTTCTCCATTTTTCTTCACATCCCCCTCTCCTYATCCTCTTCCCCTTCCTCAACCTCTCATCACTTCTTCTGCTGTTTTTCCCTCATTCCCCATCTCCACAGTTTTCTGCTTACTTGACAACTGACCCATCACTTCTATTTTGTCCTCCAGCCACTCTATGAAGTAGATGATTTACGAGATGCCTTTAAAACCCTGGGACTTTGAGGTGAAAGTCATCAACAATCAGAAGACTACATAAACACTTGTCCTTCATCTCCATCTCTATTCCGCGTAGTAGATCTTTCTCTTCTTCCCTCTTTTCATCTTTCCTCCTTCCAGGACTGCATCCAGAGAGATAAGGCTGTCCTTACTTTTTCATTTCCAAGGAAAATTTGACTGGTCTTCTCAAGACACATTGCCCTAGATTCACACTTTATCTATTGCTACCTGGGAAAAGCCAGGACTGTAGTGACATTGCCAGAGAGTGATTTGCCCTCCTTTGGCCTCTGCAGAGAGAGCTAATTCAGATTGTCCACTCACATGAATGCTAGGTTCAGCCTTGCCCGGACAGGAGCAGACAGAATGCAAAGCTGCATTTCACTGTGTTCTCACTAACACTGCATTGATCTGCACATAGCACTAGGGCTTTGGGGAGTATGTCTTTTAGAGCTGCACTACATTGATTGTCCTTCCCTATTAGATAGTTCATCGATCTTTAGGGATGTGGATAGGCTCTTGAAGAACATCAGCATTTTAGGTGGTCTAGACAATGTCTTAAGAGAAAAATTGGCCAGTTATTGGACAGTTTGACTGAGAACCTTTGACTGAGTCCTGGACAGCCCAGGTAGCTCAGCTTGAAAACCTCACTTGAAGCCAGCAGGTTCTGTAAGATGACTCTGAGAAACCAAATCATGAACAGCAGCCAAGACTAACTCTTCATGAAAGACTTACTGAGAGATGCCACAACTGAATTGTTGGTTCCAAAGATCTGCCATTTTGTCTACCACAATATTGTCTTCTCATAGTGCTGGCTTTACAGGAAAGGCTGAAATCAACATAACTGTGAAATAATCCTGTACAGGCCTAGTCCCTATAATATCTTCTGCCCAGAAATGAGCGAGATTCAGTAGCTACGTGTCCAGGTCCATGCCCTATGTGAGGTTGAAACTAGTAAAAGATTCTCTGGAAGACATTTTCAAGAGTGAGTTGCAATTCTGGGTGTGCAGGAAGACATTTTCTACGCAGAAACAGGAAGGCCACTCAATTCTCATTATCTCTATTGAGAACCATTGAGAAGCATGATCAGCATGTGGATCTCTCATCCAGCCAGGAAAGGACTCACCAAGGCACTTCATCACTGCAATGCTTTCCCATCATACATCTAGTGGTTCAGGATGTGGAAAAATGCTTCCATTCCACATTGTAATATCCCTTAGTTTCCGAATCATGTAGGTTGAGGCTGTGGCATTTTAGATGATGCATTGGCATCTGAATCAGGCACTGTTTGTTTCTTGACATACCACTGGGCAGAAGACCACAGCTCCCAGTACTGGGATACTTCCCAACCACTGAGCCTCTTAAATCAGGCCTGACATATGTTTCCTCTATAGCCTGTTGTGCTCTGCTAGAGGCAACCCAGTAGTCCCACAGTCCTGTTTTTTCAGGCCTTTTACCACTCATAGACTAGCTAGATACATCCAGTTGGTGACTGGCCTGAAACTTGGCCAGCAAAACACCTGGAATGAACAAAGGTGTGCAGCCTGTCAGTACTTTTTGTAGGGTGCAAAATTAAAACATCCTTCTGTCTAACAACCACTGTTTCCACTAGGGGAACCCATTACTACTGCTAGAAGTCTTTTAGACAAAGTCTACTAGGTTGAAGATATTGGTTGATAGCTATACCTCTGCTACTACCTTTTTACTACTTAAATTGCAGCTGGATTGTTCTCTATGGTCTAATCTYTCGAGGTTTTCCTTGACCTTATTGTCAGTGTCTCATGATCTGGGGATGCTCTGTCAATTCCTTCATGGTAGTGGCAAGCTCTCTAGTCCACTCTGTTCCTCTTCCTGGGTAAGGCTATGGGCTCCTGTGTTGCTCCTCACAATGCTTCCTCTAGTGATGGACCAGCACCAAGACAGTGGAAAGCTCTGCTCCCACAGTGCTTCCTGCTAGCAGAGGTCAGAGCTGGGTGCATCACACGCTTCCTACAACTTTAGGCTCCTGATGCACTGTCATCTCAGGGAATCTGGACCAGGAACACCAGTGTTAGTTCTTTGCAAAGCATTAATTTGCAAGCATGGTGCTGTATATTTTCTTGATATGGTGCATATTATTTATATATAAATAAAGGTCTTGCATATAAGCTTCTGGTTTTGTCATTATTTTCAGACTAATCGGGTGAGGGATATAAAAGCTTACCTAAAAGACTGAAGTGCAATCTAACTCTTCTAATTTCTGGAGAGAAAAGTTAGCACTATTCCATTAAAATGTGTTTATGCTTTTCAACTGTAACTTTGAAGTTATTCACAGTCTCACCCAGCAGATCAATGTGGTTAAAACACTTGGGTCATTGGCTCTTTGGAAATATTACCAAAAATCAGTGATATAAATGCTAGAAGTCGTTCAAGATGATTCATGTATTGATTACAAGCCTATTTTACAAATTCATGACTTGTCATTATTTCTGTGTCCACTTTAGTCAATCAATTACAATTTATACAGCAAAACCAGAGGAAAAGCAGAGATGGAAAAAGGATCTCTGTCTTCCAGCTTCTAGTATTGGGCTATACAATACCACTGTCCTTCTGATAAAGGCTGTTGGAAAGCTATAGAAAAAATAGCATTTTCTGAAAAGACAATTGAAATAATTGGGTTTTGCTTAAGTGTTGTTATAGTCAAATTAATATTGACTGTCAAAACATGAAAATTAGTGATATTGTATGATAGGAATATAAAAACATTCACAGAATACTTCCTAGGTTGTTTCTTTTGAATGTAAAGAGGATTAAATAGTGAGTAGACTGTTTAGCTAATCTATGTGATTTAGCTACTGGAACTTAGCTCTGCCACTATAGTTTTTTTTTTTTTTTTTTTTTTTTTTTTACTGCACTATGTCTGTTCTCATGTACCAATCCTTTATCGTTTGTTAAAAGATGTTATTTGAACTGGCATTATAACTCAGCCTCAAATACATTAGGTATCTGCAAGAATAACTCCATGGAAGATGACTATTATGTAATAGCATTGCTTTTTTCAACTTAATAATTTTCTACCTGTTTATTAGACTACATATATAGGGAATATTTCACTATTGCTTATATTGTGTTATATACTCCTTATGTTTATAGCCTGCCCCTAGTGGCAATAGTGTCTGTGTTATTACAGAATCACAGAATGGTCGAGGTTGGAAGGAACCTCTGGAGATCATCTAGTCCAACTCCCGTGCAGCAGGCCCAGGACCATATCTAGACAGCTTTTGAATATCTCCAGGGATACAGGCTCCACAGCTAATCTGGGTAACCTGTTACAGTGCTTAGGAACTCACAGTGGGAAAAAAAAAAAAAAAAAAGAGTTCTCATGTTCAGACAAAACTTCCTGTGTTTCAGTTTGTGCCCTTTGGTGCTTGTCCTGTCCCTGGGCACCACTGAAAAGAGTCTAGCTCCATGCCTTCCCTTCAGATGTTTATAGGCATTGATAAGATCCCCCCTGAACTTCCATTTATCCTAGCTAAAGAGTGTCAGTTCTCTCAGTCTTTCCTCATACAACAGATGTCCCAATTCTTCAGTGTCATTCACTGGGATTATTCCAGCAGCTCCAAGTTTCTTGTACTGTGGAGCCCACAACTAGACATAGCATTCCAATTGCAGCCTCACCAGGGCTGAGTAGATGGGAAATGGAAACACTTTTCCTAATGAGCCCAGGATATCATTGGCCACTTTTGCCACAAGGGCATATTGCTGGCTCACATCCAACTTGTTTTCCATGAGGACTCCCAAGTCCTTCTCTGCAGAGCTGCCCTCCAGCATGTCAGCACCCAGCATGTACTACTGCATGGCGTTATTTCTCCCTAGGTGCAGGAGGTTGCATTTCCCTTTGTTGAGCTTCATGAGGCTCCTCTCCACCCATTTCTCCAGCCTGTCAAGGTCCATCTCAATGGCCGCACAACTCTCTGATGTATCAGCCACTCCTCCCAGTTTTGTATCACTCTGTCCCTTCACCCAGGTCACTGACGAATAAGTTGGACAGGACTGGACCCAATATTGAGCTCTGGTGGACACTGCTTGTTACTGGGCTCCAGCTAGACTTTGTACCAGCCTCAGCTCTGCTGTTCAGCTAGCTTTCAGTTCACCTCACTGTCTGTTCATCTAGCCCGTATTTCATCAGCTTGCCTATGAGGATATTATTGACAACAGTATCAAAAGCCTTTCTGAAGTCAAGGTAGACAACATCCACTGCTCTCCCCTCGTATACTCAGCCAGTCATTCCATCAGAGAAGGCTCTTAGGTTGGTGAAGCATGATTTCCCCTTTGTGAATCCAAGCTGACTACTCTCGATCACCTTCTTGTCCTTCATGTGCTTGGATATGGTATCCAGGATTAGCTGTTCTCACCACCTTCCTGAGGATTTATATGAGGCTGAGCAGCTTGTAGTTTCCTGGACTCTTCTTCTTGTCCTTTTTGAAGATTTAAGTGACATTTGTTTTCTTCCAGTTCCTTTCCCAGTCACCATGACCTTTCAAAGATGATTGAGAGTGTCCTTGCAGTGTTATTGACCAGCTTCCTCAGCACTCCTGCATGCATCACACCAGGGCCCATGGACTTCTGTACTTCCAGTTTGCTTAAGTGATCCTTAACTTGATCTTCATCCACCTAGGGAAAGTCTCCCTTTCTCTAGATCCCCCCTCCCCCCCCCCCAGTCTCTGTGGCCTGGGATTGCTGAAGATCAGTCTTACTAATAAAGACTGAGGCAAAGAAGGTATTCAATACTTCAGTCTTTTGTGTCCTTTGTCACCAGGGCCTCTACTCCATTCAGCAGTGGGCCCACATTTCCCCAGTCTTCCTTCTGCTTATGTACTTATAGAAGCCCTTCTTGTTATCCTTGACATCTCTCATCAGATTAACCTCTAGATGGACTTTGGCTTTCCTAGACCCATCACTACATGCTCAGATGATGTTCCTATGTTCCTCCCAGGCCTCCTGTCCCTAACTCCAGCTCTTTTACACTTCCTTCTTCGATTTGAGATTTGCCAGGAGCTACTTATTCATCTATGCAGGACTCCTGCCACCTTTGCTCCACTCCCTGTGCTCAATAGAATGGACTGTTCTTGAGCCTTGAGGAGGTGATCCCTGGATATCCACCAGCTTTCTTGGACCCATCTTCCTCTAGGGCCCTATCCCATGGAATTCTTCCAAATAGGTTCCTGAATAGACCAAAAGTTGTTCTCAAGTCCTGAATGTGATCCTACTTTTTGCCCTGCTCCCTCCTCTCAATATCCTGAGCTCCACCATTTCACAGTCACTGCAGCTAAGGTTGCCCCCAGCYTTCACATCTAACACCAGCCCTTCCTTGTTTGCAAGTACAAGGTACAGCAGAGCACCTCTCCTCAGTGGTCCTTCTATCACTTCTATCAGGAAGTTGTCATCAATGCTCTCCAGGAGCCTCCTGGATTACTTGTGCCCTGCTGTGTTGTCCCTCCTGCAGATATTGGGGTAGTTGAAGTCTCCCATGAGGGCCAGGGTCAGCAAACACGAGGCTACTTCTAGCTTTCTGTAGAAGGCCTCATCTTCTACTTCTTCCTGATCAGGCAGCCTGTAGCTAACACCCACACAGTGCCACTCGTTAGTCTGCCCCTTAGTCCTTATCAATAAGCTTTTTGTTGGCTCATCATCCATTTTAGGCAGATCTCCATGCACTGCAACTACTCTCACATAAAGGGTGAACCTCCCCCATCACCTTCCTGGCCTGTCCTTCTTAAAGAGCCTGTATCCGTTGCAACATTCCAGTCATGTGAGTGATACCACCATGTGTCTATGATCCCAGCAGGATCATAGCTGTTCGACTGCCCACAGATCTCTGATTCCTCCCATTTAGTCCCCATGCAAAAGCACTTCAGAAAGGCATCCAAGCATGCTGATTTCCTGAAAGGGTGTAAATGGTTTCCCCATAATGCTGTCTTGTAGGCACTACCTTGCTTATATCCAAATGCTTGAGCCTTGTTTTGTTGATTGTATGTTCCCTGTTACTCTCTCCTCATACTCTTCCCTAGTTTGAAGCTCTATTTACCAGGTCATCCAGCCTGTTGGGAAAGATACTTTTTCCCTGCTTATTAAGGTGGATCCCATTTCTCCCAAGCAGACATCAGTTCTTGAACAGGGTCCCATAGTTATATAAACCAAACACTGTTGCTAACACCAGATGCATAATTAATTGTTGACTCACAGTATCCACTCACTTCTCCTCACACCTTTCCCCCACACCAGCACAACTGATGAGAAAATGACCTGGACTCCCATACCCCTGACCTTCCCTCCAAAGCTACATAGTCATGTTTGATACTTACTACCCTTAGCAGTATCATTGGTGCTGACATGGAAGTGCAACAGAATGTAAAAGTCAGAGGGTCAGACAAGCCCCAGAAGTCTTTCCACAACATCCCGGATTCAAGACCCCAGCAAGCAGCAGACCTCTCAACACGTCAAGTTGGTAGATAGGTATCTCCATTGCCTGTAGCAGGGACTCACCCACTGCTATTGCTTGCTGGTTCTTTCTAGTGCTTCTGTGTGGCTCAGAGTCCATTGGCCCACACACTTCAATTAAAAACATAYCCCGCTCCTCCTCAGCTTTGAGGGCAGCGAATATGTTCCATAGTTGCAAGCCTCCTAGTGGAGCAGAAGCCTTCCTCCTGGTATGAGAAGTCACTAGCTTCCAGCCTTCACCTTCCTTAGATTTCCACTTACCATCCCACCAGGCATAAACTCTATCTGCGTCTCCATTGCCATTGGGGTTTGGGCCTCTTGAAGCTGTATGGTCTCCATGAACATCCTGTCTATCTCTCTCTCATCTTCTCTGATGCTGCACAGTCTGCTGACTCCCTCCCRTTACTCCTTTACTCAGCAACATAGCTCTTCAACTATGGCACACCTCTTGCAGAAAAGGTGACCATCTGCCCCAGCATCAGGGAAAGACTCCTTGCAGCCTAAGACGTGCAGAGTTGCACCCTCCATCTGAAGCTCTGGAATAAAGCCAACATAGCAGGGACAGCTGTTCCCACAGCTGCTGGGGAACATGCCTTTTAGCAGGTCATAACCATGCCTGAGGACACTAGTACTGGTCTGAGACATGAATGCCTTTTTTTACACCATACAAACTGCTGTATTTGTCAGCTTTGGTCTAGCCCCAGCTCTTATACATGCCTCACTCTAGCATGGCTAAAAGGGTTCTTGACCCTCCTTAATCATGCGTCAGCTGGAACAAGGGCCCCAACACCCTCCAATCAGGGGCAACCAACAGAGCTTGTTAGCAGAGCTTGCCAGAGCTTCCAGGAAGATTTAAAGTCTTCAGGTGCTCTAGGCATCTGCCGTACTCAGTAAAATCTGACTCCTCAAAGGAATGCCAAAGAATGTATCTTGGGTCCTGTTGCCTGAGCTATGGGAAACCGTGGCCACTTTTGTGAATTCTGGRAAGATATTTCCTCCAGAGACTGTGGGAAACACCTACAGTAGGGGACCTATAATGTTAGCCCCAAACCACAGTCTCATGTCACCTAATATCTYATGGTTTGAAGTGATGAGCAAGGCACAAGCTACATCTGAATAATCATACAACTGCTACCCCAAACTTTCTTTTCTGTGAAAGTACTCATCTCTGTGTTCTCTTCTTACCCTCATCTTTACTACAGGTACAATTAGTGATAGCATCCAAAAGATTTCTCAGCAAGTGTGGTGCTAAATGTGAGCTCTTGCTAGGCCTGCCCTTCAGAAAACTGCCCTTTTAACTGGATGTGTAGTTTTGGGTGTTTTTTCCATGCTGGAGTTATGTACCCCRGTACTCTAAACACACTTTCATAAGACCCATAGCGCTGCTGGAGAGTTCTCCGGCCTAGCTACATGCTCAGGACATTTCTGTTGCTGAACAAGAGCCTCTGTTTTTATTCACACAGTTATCTGAATGACCTTTTACCTTGGATGTTATGGGAGACAGTGTCAAAGCCTTCCTGAAGTCAAGGTACACAACGTCCACTGCTCTCCCCTCGTCTACCCAGCCATTCATGCCATCATAGAAGGGTGTCAGATTGGTGAAACATGATTTCCCCTTGGTGAATCCATGCTGACTACTCCTGATCACCTTCTTTTCCTCCATATGCCTGGAGATGACATCCAGAATGAGCTGTTCCATCGCCTTTCCAGGGAAGGAGGGGAGGCTGACCGGCCTATAGTTGCCTGGGTCTCTTTCTTGCCCTTCTTGAAGACTGGAGTGACATTGGCTTTCCTCCAGTCCGCAGGCACCTCTCCTGTTCTCCAGGACCTTTCAAAGGTGATGGACAGCAGCCCAGCAACAACATCCACCAGCTCCCTCAGTACTCGTGGGTGCATCCTGTCTGGGCCCATGGATTTGTGAATGTCAAGTTTGCCCAGAAGATCTCTAATCATATCCTCCTCAACCAAAGGAAAATCTTCCTTTCTCCAGACTCTCTCTCTTGCCTCCAGGCTCTGGGATTCCTGAGGGCTGCCCTTAGCAGTGAAGACTGAAGCAAAGAAGGCATTCAGTAATTCTGCTTCTCTGTATCCTTTGTCACCAAGACCCCCGCCCCATTCAGTAGTGGGCCCACATTTTCCCCAGCCTTCCTCTTTCTACTGATGTATTTGAAGAAGCCCTTCTTGTTGTCCTTGACATCCCTTGCCAGACTTGATTCTAAATGGGCCCGCCTTAGCCTTCCTCACCACATCTCTGCATACTCTGACAGTGTTCTTTTAATCCTTCCAAGTAGCCTGTCCCCTCTTCCACATTCTGTGTACCTTCTTCTTCCATCTGAGTTTTGTCACGAGCTCCTTGCTCACCCATGCAGGTCTCCTGTCCCCTTTGCTGAACTTCTTTCTCCTTGCAATGCACTGCTCTTGAGCTTGGAGGAAGTGATACTTGAATACTAGCCGGATCTCCTGGACTCCCCTTCCTTCTAGGGCCTTAACCCATGAGATTCCTCCAAGAAGGTCTCTGAAGAGCCCAGAGTCTGCTCTCCTGAAATACAGGGTTGCAATCCTGCTTACTGCCTTACTTCTTTCCTGCAGGATCCTRAACTCCACCATCTCATGGTCACTGCAGCCAAGGCTGCCAACTTTCACATCTTCAACCAGTCCTTCTTTGTTGGTTAGGACAAGGTCCAGCAGGACACCCTTCCTCATAGGCTCCTCCACCACCTGTGTCAAGAAGTTATCATCAGTGCACTGCAGGAGCCTCCTGGACTCTGTGCCTAGCTGTGTTGTCAATCAGGGTGGTTGAAGTCTCCCATGAGAACCAGGGCATGTGATCTTGAGGCTACTTCCAGCTGTTTGTAGAAGGTCTCATCGACTTCTTCCTGGTCAGGTGGGCTATAGTAAACACCCACAACAGCATCACCCGTGTTAGCCTGCCCTTTAATCCTTATGCATTAGCTCTTGATTCATTCTTCGTCCACCCCTAGGCAGAGCTCAGTATGTTCCAGTTGCTCTCTCACATAAAGAGCAACTCCACYACCTCGCCTTCCTGGCCCGTCGTTCCTAAAAAGCACATAGCCATCCATGACAACGTTCCAGTCATGAGAACTATGTCACCATGTTTCTGTAATTCCAGTGAGATCATGGTCCTGTGACCGCACACAGATCTCCAGTTCCTCCTGTTTATTCCCCATGCTGTGTGCATTGATGTACAGGCATTTCAGAGAGGTAGTCAAACACACAGGTTTCCCAGGAAGGGTGTAGGAGGGTTSCCCATAGCCATGTCCCAAACACATATTCCCAGTCGCATGCACCCATTGGAGGCTCCCCAACCTGAGTTGTGTTTTATTGACTACTTCTGTCTATGACTCTCCCCTTCCCCCTTCCTACGTAGTTTGAAGCCCTCTTTACCAGGCTGGCCAACGTGTTGGCAAAAACATAGGTGCCCCGCTTGGTGAGGTGAATCTCATCTCTCCCCACCAGTTGCTGATCTTCAAACAATATCCCATGATCATAGAAATCAAAACCCCGTTGCCAACACCCACGGCTCAGCCAGTTGTTAATTTGGAAAATTCATCTACTCCTCCTCCTATCCCTCACCCTAATCGGTAGGACCGATGAGAAGACCACCTGGGCTCCCAGACCTTTGACCACCATGCCCAAAGCCCTGAAGTCTTGCTTGATTGTTTCCAGCTTGCTCTTGATATCATTAGCACCTACATGAAAAAGCAACAGAGAGTAGTAGTCTGATGAGCGGACTACCCTTGGCARCCTTTCAGACGCACCTCGTATCCTCTCCCCCGGCAGGCAGCAAACCTCTCTAGAGGAGGAGTCAGGACAGCAGATAGGTGCCTCCGTCCCCCGCAGCATGGAATCACCCACTACAACTACTTGTAGCCTCTTCTGGGTGTTCACGCAAGGCACAGGGTCTGACAGCCCAGTTGCTTCCCTTGAAGTCAGGTCCAGGTCCTTCTCATCCTGGAGGATATTAAATTGGTTCTTCAGCTGTAAACCTTATGACAACAGACATCTGCTTTTATCACTTAAGTGGCACAGTACCCCCTTGAGAAACTCTCCAGAGAGATACAGGGTAGGTCTTTGATAATGAAAGAGAATCAACAGGATAACGAGCAGAAGAAATGGAGGATGGGGCAGTTTTTTGGCCCAGTGTGTAAAATTGGACATGACTGCCATCTGCTGGTGCAGAGAAATGCGCATCACCCTTTATGAGTATGTCAGCTGGAGGGATCTTGTTACTTGCTGCAAATGGCTCCTAGAGTCCAGCTCTTAACAACCCCCAAAATATGCCCATTTAAGAGCAGGACACTTACATCATTCCCACAGCTGCACACAGTATTACTTCAGGTCAGCACACACTGTCCTTGGACATCACATCACAGTAATAAGAAACAGATTACCACTAAACAATGCAAAGATACATTCCAGGCCCTTACAAATACAAGGTGGGGGTTCAAAATGTGTATCTCGTCTGTTTCATCTCTCTCCCTCTTTTGCATGCTAGTTCATGGAAACCAGGACAGAAAGGGGCTTCAGGGTCATGAAATCCTGTTACTCATCTTTTCCAGGGTTTTAGCCTAGATGTTAACCAACTGGCTGTTGCACAGCCAACATTAATCTTTAGTTCATATAGTTTTTATCCCTTCACCGGTGTTCACCTTTTGGTGTTTTTATGGTTTAATCATGTATATACTAAGTAATCATGGTGATGGAAATCAAATTTGGTTCACAAAACAAATGTTTTGGGTTTTTTTTTTCTGTCATGGGACATTATTTGTTATGACAATATCAACAGGGATAAGCAGAGCCTGTGGAAGGGAAGGGGAAATGTGGCTGCTGCAAGATCAGAGATCAGAGAGGAAGGGCAGGAACCACAGTATGGCAGGGATTTTGAAGGCCGATTTTGACTTTTAAATCTCTTGCACACTTTTGGGATAGGCAGATTTCCCCTGAGGCTTCTAAACCCTCCTAAGTGATAGATAAAATACTATTGTTGTTATTCTGGTTGTTGTTGTTACCATTAAGCACAGTAGCTGAAGGACTGTTGTAACTTCTGAAGTTATGGAATTGATGCTATCTTCAGGGAAATAGTCTTCCTGCCTGCAAGAGAACTGTCTTCTCGCCTCAGCAAATGCAAGTGGCAACCAAGTTTCAGAGTAGAGAGGATATTGATGTCTCCATGTTTTTATCTTTTATCGCAACTGAGATCCAGACTACACTACAAGGTAGAACAATGTTTTTACCTGTCCAAAAAGATAGAAGAATGTGAGGTGACCCAACCCCCTTCTGTGGTTACACTCGTGAGCTAGTAGTGTGGTAAGCTCACTTTAAGCCCCTAACATCTCAGTAAAAACACAGCAATGATGCAGCAGATTATAAGCTCATTCTAGCAGCCAAAATTTGTTGGGGGGGGGGGGGGGGGGAGGAGGAAAGGACTTATTTTGAACTGGTAGGCTTATAATTGGACCAGAGATGGTTTGCCCTCCTGCCATCAGCAGAAAGAGCTGAACTTTTCATAAAGGATCATGCACTTTGGCTAATTCATTAAGATATTGGCCATGTACTGCAATTAATATAGGCACTTCTGTACAGCTGAATGACTTGGTAGTGCACAGAAATAACACCAGCAATGACAGAACTGAAACCCATCACATGGATAGAGATGCCAGAAAGCTCTGCCTCATCACAACCTGAGCTGAGTCAGAGTGACAGACTATCCCCAGCCAACTGTGATTCTGAAAGCCTAGGACTGTGTTCTATGAAACTATGACAGTGTTCCCTTGGAAGTCCAGGCTGCACTTTGTGTATGACACTATTTCTTGTGCTGCCCTCTTCATTATTTCTGCCTTCATCATGTGTCCTCCTGTTCCCTTAGTGACAGTCCTACACCATATGGGGCCATCACTACCTCAAAGTTCTTGCCTAATGGAGTAGGGTCATTGCTGAGCAAATGAGCACATCTCTGCCTTGCTTCTTTAGTCCAGGTTAATATCACTTGTCCTGGGGCAGGGCCACAGGACTCTGATCACATTACAGTTGCAGTTGTTACATTCTCCTTAATATGCCCTCTCTGCTTTTAACTGACTGCAAGAATTGTCTTAATTTTCTCTTCTAGAAGAGCAATGCAGTTGTGTATGCTTCAGAAAGGGCTAGTGAACACTGAGAAACCACATTTGGTCTAAGAAGAGGGAGCTGGAGCCTTGGAGGATGTCAGCCAAGAAGTATTCCAACTTCTCACTSTGTTCTTCCTCTTCACTAGTAGTTCACAGTTCACTTTCCAGGAACTATTGTTACTGATTTTTCCCTTTGAAACTTCTCCTAACAAGTCCCTCTGAGAAGGAAGAACAAACAAACAAGAGATTGCATAGAAAACTAGATAATTATAGGAGACAACAAATGAAAACATTCTTTTGGGGAATAAGAGTCTATGAGTAAAAAATGTAAACATAGGAAGCTGGATGGGGGCATATAGTGGCACATCCATGCACAGAACTCATTGCTCCCTGAAAATATCCAAGGAGTCAATAGACACTATCTAACATTGCTCTGACTGAGAAAAGATGAGGGAACAGGAGCAGACCCAATGGCTTCCAGAATGTGTGTCCAAAAATCATTAAGTTGCATGCCTGCATCACATTCTTACCATTGCTGACCTACTATCATTAATCCCAGAGGTATTCCTCACAGCCTGAAGAGAATTTTACCTGCTGCACCTGTTCCCTGGAGAAATCACACTGGATAATGCTGCGAACACCCATTTTGAGTGAAACCCAGGGAGTACAGCATGACAAATGCGTATCCTTCACTCTGGCCTCTAATTTTCTTCCTCCTTCAATAATCATTTCATCCTGTGTTGTTTTGCTCTATTCCCTGACTCCTGCTCCTCTCCCTTGTCATCAATCCACCCTCATTCAAGGCTCTCTGGTCTGGGGCTGAATGTTAGCTGAAGTTCATAGGGAGAACAGGGCACATGTCAGTGTGTTAGAAAAATCTCTCTGTCCCGCAGCAAAGGCATTATTCCCTACCTTGCCTGCAGGAAAGCTATTTCATGACAGTAGGTCCAGTGATGTGGGTCTTAGACTGCCAGGAACAAAGCAAAGCCTCAGGAGACTTACAGACAACACTACAAGATAAAGCAGTTAATTTGGAGCTGGTCACCATGTTTCTGTTATAGAGTCAGAGGCAATATGGGGAAAGACTTTTTTAGGCTATGGGTCCTTTCCTGTCTAGGACAACAAAGTTAACACAGTCCCACCTTCTGGACTACTCTTCCACCTAGTACTACTTACAGAAGGCCCCTTAGGTCTCCCTTGAGTCTTCTCAAGCCAGATCTCTACCATTAGCCTACCTTCCTCTCCTAATTATTCAAGTCTCATTTCATCCCTAAGCAATATCATCATCCTACTGCAAAGACTTGGACCACTCAACCTTTCATCTTTCTCCAGAGACTTGGAATTTTGAGTACACTGAGTTCAGACTTTTCCAATGTCAAATTCTGACTGTATGTTTACTCTGAGGTACAGAAACACAGCAATACCTGCCACCATTTTTAGATTGTTTCTTAAGAAATAGCAATGTGTAAGTAATTCTTACATAGCTATGGACAAAGCCTCCTCTGTGTAATGAGAGGCTGTGGTGGAGATCATAGAATCATAGAAYCAGTAAGGTTGGAAGGGACCTCTGGAGATCATCTAGTCCAACACCCCTGCTCAAGTAGGGTCATCTAGAGCATATTAGACAGGGTTGCATCCAAGCGGGCTCTGGATATCAAAATCTATGATGCTTGAATAATTACAGCAAAGGCATGGATGAGTCTTCTCATCTTGCAGATTTTCTTAAAGTTATTTAGTAAAAGATTTCCATTTTTTGACTGCCATGAATAATACACGTAGTTGCACCATTTTACACCATTGTGGTTTTTAGATTCTACCAAGTGGTTCAACTTTTTAGAATCTCCCAAGTGGTTCAGCTAATTTCTCTAGCACAATGAAGTTTCAAAGTCAGACACAAATAGAGATATTTGAAGTTATATATGTTGATGAGGCTCCAAGTCAGTTGCCACATGACACAGCAGACCAGAAATTTACAAGTACAGCTTTATGCTGCTGAGTGGTTAGAGACTTTAGCATACTCAACTATATGTTAAATGAGTGATTTAGTTTCTCAGTAAGGAAACAAACACATAGCACTACGATGACCACAGAGAAAGTATTGTGACACCCAGCCTCAGGACTTAGACAGCTGGGGAGAAAACTTCAGTTGTACTGTAGATAGGAATAACTACTTGCAGCAGTCTTATTTGGCTAGTGCAGGAGACCCTTCCCACACAGCTGCTCTCAATTTTAGATACTACCTGATGCATCAGGGGCTGGAGCTGCTTTCTCAGCCTGCAATATTTCTGGCTCTCTTAATTGTCTTCTAACCATTTGGAGATCTTGGCATGGTCAAAGGATGCTACAAGCATGAATCAATTAGAAGACATAGACATGGCTTCCGCTAGTCCCTGCCTTATTCTTCAGACAATTATTTGTGTCTGTCATGTTGCAACTCTTCCTGGTAGCCTATTGGGATCTCACATTGAGCTACCTGCTTGGAAGGGCTGGGGATCATGAGCCTTTGAGTTCCCAACCTGTCTTCTAATATTCAGAAGTTTTGTACTATTTCCAGTACAAACTGAAAACTGTAGCTATGCCAAGTACATCTGTATCTTCTTTTTGCCTTCTGCCTGTTGAGACACATCAGAGTTTTCAGTAACTCCTACCACCATTCCACTCAGTGTTCCTGCTGGAAAAGTAGTAGTTGGCAATAGCACTGAAATTTTTACAGCTCTGTCAATATTCTCSCAGTTTGCAAGGAACAGCTGGGACTAGAGTATGGAATTACAAGGGAAGAATGTGCACCCTTGAAACTGACAGCAGGAACTGGRCAAGAAAAGCAAAGTTTTCATAGAGTTGACATTTTCCCTTTACTCTGTTCTTTCCACCTGGTTAGAGAAAATAGTCAGAAAAAAACTCAAAATGCAGCAGTATTTTAATATATTSAATATATTTTAATATATTCAATAATATAACTGTATCATATAGTATTAATATTTAATAAAACCAGTAATATAACAGTAACATAAAATAATCGTAATATAATAGCATTAAGTACTTGTTGAAACATACTCACTGAGCCATAAAAATGATCTTCATGGGAAATTCTGAAGAAATAATGTATTGTTCTGATTAAGTCTTTAAAATGGATCAGAATATGAAAAATATTACTTGCTGATCTCTCAAGATAGTATTTACAGAATCTGCTTGCAGCATCAGCAGATATGAAAGGTTTCGAGGCCCCATCTCCATCTGACTTTCAGGAGACCTTCTAAGGAACCTGATCCCAGTGTCCTTGCTGCCAGGCTTCACCATTAAAACCATTAAAAGGTGGCTTTTCTTGCATGTTCCTTCTGCTTTGCCCAGTACTTAGCAATGACCAGCAAGTGATATGTGACTCTTCTGGTGGCAGTATGAAACTCATAGTCCAAGGCTATAATAGGACTGACTGTCAGGGTTTGGCTTTTCCAGTACTGTAAATAAGGCTGGGATGAATAAAGTGAACTTGAAAGTATGCTGCTGATACTTATGGGCATTCAGAGCTTGCCAGCAATGGAGGAACTGCCTAGACAGAAAGGAGAAAAAAGAACATTAAAAACTCTATTTTGAAAACATAGCATCTTTTTCAAGAGATCCCTTTTATCCACCTTCAGCATGTCAGAGAACATTCCTTGGGACACAACTTTCCAAACAGCAGCATAACACCCCAGCATTTGCAGTGCAGTATAAATCCCTCCTAGAAAGACAGATCATTCAGAGATAGAAGTACATCAAAGGTGGCAAATTGCAGAATTAGTTCCTATAGAAAGAGATAATTATTCGGGTTAGAAAACACCTCTGTAGGTCTCTAGTTCAACAACCTGCTCACAGCATGGCTAACTCCAAATGTAGATGAGGTTGCTCAAGTCAGTTTTCAAGAAAGTATTGAATACCTGCAGAGATGGAGACCTGACAGTCTCTGGGCACCTCTTCCAGCATTGCACCTCTCTTAGAGGGAGAGTTTTAATCTTCTGTACAACTGAAATTTCCCTTTTGTAGCTTGTGCTTGTTGCCTCTTGTCTTTCATCTGCAGAATTTTGAGAAGAGACTGGGTAGTGGGGAACTACAACTAGAGTCCACTTAGTCTACTCCAGGCTGAATAAATCCAGTTCTCTCAGCTTCTCCTTGTACTGCAAGCGCTCTAGCCCCCTGACCATCTTAGTGGCTTTTCACTGGACTCCCCAGCTTTTTATGGGGAGTCTGTCTGTCCTGGGGAGCCCAGAAATTGCATAATAGTCTGCATATTTATCTGGAACATATGTTAAACTCACTTTCCTCATTACACTTCCGCAATAAAGGGGACTTGTTCTGCCCCAAGAATTGTGTGACTTGGCAGTGGTCAAGATAATCAAGGAGGCATACTTGAAATGTGCCTTTCAGCACAGTTAATACAATAGGGCTAGGTGTTCACAAACATTGAGAACATAGGCCTTTCCATTCATTTTGTGGGAAGTTGCTGGTTGATCAGAGCTACTGATAGCTGAGTGCTATCCCCCTTCATTTTAGGGCTGGTTTGAGTTTTGCTGAAACACTAAAGTAGTTGAGCAGGTGCTTAATTTTCAGCATGAGTAATCCAGCCAACATGACTCTGTGGTAATCAATGAGGTTGCCAGTGACACAGGGAGGAACAGGTAATTTGTGAGCTGGCTGTTTGAAAACAAGACCTGAAGGCCAAATTCAACTGGTCCTGTTGCCTAGGGAACAAGGCCGAGAGCTGTCTCTGCTGTGGTTTGCCTGCACTCACAAGCATGTACCAGAACAGCTCTGTTGAGCTACCTGGTACGTGTCATGCTATGAATTTGGTGGTGAGTGATCTGCCATATTATTTAATCTCAGACATTAGGAGACTTAGAAAGGCTCAAAGCTGAGGGGAATTCTCACCTGAACAGCTTCAATGCATTGACTACTTTGTCAGATTAGCTGATTGACTGGATAATGTGACTGGGTGCATATCCTGTTAACTGGACTTCTTATTCAGACAGTTAGGATTAGAAATATCAGGTCCTGAGATATTAAGAGTTATGTAAACTTCAGAGTGGGTGGAACTGAAATGAAGACTAATGCTTGACTTTTCCTCAGTCAGAAATGAAACAGGACTTTTATAGCATCCTACAAATAGGTTAGCTTTCCTCATAGATGTTAAGTTTCAGTTTGTATTACATAGTTCTGTGCTTCCCTTCCTCTAACTTCTGTTGTCCAGTCTGCTCATCTCCCTTCTACACGTAGAGAACAGTTCAAGCAAGATCTGTCTTGCCCCACAAAGGATGGCTGAGTGAAGTATTTAACTCCAGTCCTGATCTTCTCTCCTGTTCAGTGGATCATCTTCTCTTTCATGTATAGTGGGACATCAGACCATAAAAATAACTTTTGTAGTTGTATGGATTGCATGAAACAGCTATTAAAGAACACAGATCTCAGTCACAGATAATCATATATGTAAGATTATCCTGAAACTGAATCCACCCAGCTGGGCTTGTGAATTTACTCAGAACCTCGTTGAAATCAGTGGCTCTGTCCCGATGCGCAAAAAAAAAAAAAAAAAAAGTGTGCGCTTGAATAATGTTTACTCAGCTGAATAAGTAGTCAGGATCAAATAGCTCCAGTAAGCTGCAGACTAACATACTTGTAGCTGGGCCATTTTATGAAATGGAATACTTTACCCTTTCCTTAATATAAAACTGTGAATGCTGCTGAATCTCTTCTCTTCTCCTGACCACAAAGGCACAATGTAGCAGCATAATTCTTGCCAATATCTCACCCACTTGGCCCTCTTTTYATGCAGCACTAAGCCCATGCTTACTTCTCCTACAACAGTGCCTGGCAATGCCATTGCAAGGATCATCCAAATCTCATTTTCTTAGGATTTTGCATTATTTTTTGCTCTCATTCAGGCGGAACTTCATGTGGTTCACTTGTTACCCATTGCCTCTTGCCCTGTCTCATGGCACTACGGAAAAGAGTTTAGCCCCATCCCCTTGACACCCTCCCTTCAGGTACTTATACACACTGACAAGATCCCCTCCTCAGTCTTCTCTTACCCAGGCTATAGAGGCCCAGCTCTCACAGCCGTTCCTCATAAGGCAGATGCTCCAGCCCTCTGATCATCTTTGTAGCCCTATGCTGGACTCTCTTCAGCAGCTCCATGTCTCTCTTGTCCTGGGGAGCCCAGAACTGGACACAGTACTCGAGATGAGGCCTCACCAGGGCTGTGTAGAGGGGCAGGATCACCTCCCTCGACCTGCTGGCAACACTCTTCGTAATGCACCCAGGGATACCATGGGCCTTCCTGGCCACAAGGGCACATTGCTGGCTGTCGTCCACCAGCACTCCCAGGTCCTTCTCTGCAGAGCTGCTCTCCAGCAGGTCAGCCCCCAGCCTGTACTGGTGCATGGATGCATATGAATTTAAAATACTGACCTATAAGAATACTTATCTATGGTCTTTTAGTCTGTCTCAGCACCTTTTTCTTCCTCTAACTTGAAGTTTATACATGGTCATCATACTTTATGGAGACTCTCATTTAGTTTCCATACTTGGCAACTGAAAGGTAAGCGATAACTGGTGACATGCTGTTAATATGCAATGAGTCCGTTTCATGAGTCTGATTCCAAACAACAAAGCTCAAAGTCAGCCAGCCATGGGGGCATGTGGGCAGAGCCTTTATCTGAGCAAAACCTAGAACAAGTTATTAGTAGGAAGGACTTGCTTACRTGTTTATATCAATGCTTTTTTTAACAGTGATGATGATGGCAGTGAGTAGGGGCTCCATCCTCTCTGGCACCTGACAGATCTAAGCCTCAGCAAGGACACTGAAGGAAGAGAGACACAGCTAACAGTGCCTTAGCCCAGTCAGGGAGCAGACTGTAAGGAAAGAAGCTATGATGTTGTGTGGTGGGAAGCAGGTAGGGCATAGGCTTGGGCTGGAAGTGAGCAAGATGTGAACAGCCCATAGTGATGTAGGCAGGGAGTAGGGACAGTCTTGCAAAGGGTTATGAATGGGGTGGAGGAAAAGTGATGGATGAGACCATACATTGTGTTCAAGTGAGGTGAGCTGTGCACAGAAGGCTAGGTTAAGCTTTTTCAAGTATATTTTGTCTGTTTTCTTTCTGTAATCACCACAGTGTCCATGTGTATATATAAAAGATTCCAAATAKGCAAATGATGGAAGACTGCTGAATCTACAGTTCTCCTTAAAAAAAAKGTTTTTTTGAAAGAAAACATCAGAATCAGACTGCAAGGTTTGGGGCTTCTGRACAGGGATAGAGCTCTTCTTTCTTTTTTCTCAGATCTTCTTTCTTTTTTCTCAGGATCCAGTAAACAGCATCAGTCATCTTTCCTGTATATCAGATTGTTACAAGTCAAATACTCAGAAATACTACTCAGGTGCATCATTGAGCTTTGGCCTATTATGTCTCATTTAGTATGTTATTTTTTTCTGTTACACTAGATACACTGCAATATATTGTATTTCATTTCCTTGTTCCTTTTTCACCTCCCTGGTTTAAAAGAGTCTACTGTGAACTGAATATGAGATCAGTTCCTACCTATAGTTTAGCCCCAGGTTGATAGGCAAATGTGACTCAAAGCGGCTTAAAATAAAAACTTTGGCATAATGTTGCAGACAAATAGAATCTGGAAAACAGGCCACTGTCCAGAGCCACTGTCCTCTGTGACTGAGTTGCAGAGATTTTTACCAGACTCTGAAAGAGAGCAGCAAGGCTCAGTTGTTGCCTGAGGGGTGGGGAGCCAAGTGCTGTAACATCATCAGCAGAGCAGAGGACTTACCAGACAGGGCTCAGTCCCATTTTACCCAAAGAAAGCAAGCAGGGCAGGCCTGGGGATGGCAGTCAGTGTCAACCAAGAGTGCAGATAATCAGATAAGTTTATGGTGATGAGGCAGTCCAAGATCAAGCCAGGAAGTCAATGCAAGATTACGATCAGATCCTGTGATGGTAACTGGGGTCAGACCCAGTCCACTGATCACTGAGTCTATAGCAATCAGACAAGCCTAGTTTCAGGAAGTCAGTCTTCAGGTCAGGGTCTGGATCAACAGGATCCATGGCCAGACACAGGCACAGCCATGACACAAGCACAACTGCAGTATAACTCAGACAGGGCATGAAAACCTAGACCTGAGCTGAAATTATTTTTTCCAGCCCATAGGGAGGGGTAGCAAGAGGCCCCATCACACAACAGGGGTGTTTACTCAGAAGGCTGTGACTAGGAAGGGGTTTGACACTATGGGGATATCAAAATCCAAAGCCAGGCTGGTCACTGAGGAGGAGTAATAAAGGGAAGGCCCTGCACAGTGGTGGGCCAGGCTCTATGGCAGTTAGCTGAAGGCTCACAACAGCCTGAGGTAACTGTCAGGAAACAGCAAGGGCTGGCTGTTCCCTAAAGATCAGGGGCCTGGGAGCTGGGGGCAGTAAGGCTCACAGAGCAGGGGCCCCACCACACAGTACCGGAGTGAGGTGAGTAGGTCAGGCCTGGGAATGGTAGCTGGTGTCAGCTGAGGCTCAGATCACTCATCAAGCTTATAGGGACAAGGCAGGTCTGATATCAAGTCAGGAGGTCAATTTTCTGCTGAGGATCAGATCTTTTGAAGGTAACCAGGGCCACATACAATCTAGTGATCACCAAGCAGGTCTGAGGTCAAATCAGAAAGTCAGCCCACAAGTCAAGATCTGGATCAACAGGATCCATAGCCAAGCACAGGTATGGCTGTGACAGAATTGGAGACAGGTACACCTAGCTTGCAGCTTAGGCAGAGACTAAAGGCCCAGAGCTGAACTGAAATGGAGATCTGAAGCCCATGAGCAGAAGGAGTGAATGGAGGCTCCCAGTAAGGCTAGTCAGGACACAAATTATAACAACTGCCTTTGCAGCTTTTATTGTGAAAGTGATTTAGGTTTGTTTGCTTGCTTGTGACACAGGAATGCCATAGTCTCACTTTAGCTAAGAGCTAGTTGCAATGCAAACAGGGGCCATGTATGGCAAGCCACGGCCACTAGGACAATGTAAAATGTAATTGTGTAATACACCCTACCATGAACCATGGATCAACAAGTGGCAGGAGAACCATACCTAAAGCTGCTGGAAAGATGTACTGCGGTAGCATTGTGAACTGATTTGACTGGCAGTCTGTGCTAACAACTGGCTATAGAGACTTCAGCAGTAGAGATTGAGGAGGGACATTGTTATGTGAACGTCTGACACTGTGTAGAAGTAGGGTGCTCAGAGTGGAACTGTTGTGTGTTGAAGCCAAGTTGTGACTAGTGATATAGCTACCAAAGCAGACACAACTCAGTTGAAGAATGCTGCCATTTTGTGAATTACAAGACGTCACCTATCTGTTTACATAAGCCAGGTTCTCTTTAGGATAGACCAGTCTAAAACTGAATAATTCTATTTACTCTGTTAAAATATTAGCAATAAAAATGAGAGAAGATCTAGACCCAATCACAGAGTTAAATGACTGAAATAGATACAAATTCATGAACATTTCTTTTAGTCTTGCAAAAAATAACCTAATTTGCCTGATGTTAATCAGAGGCAAAGATATAGAGGAAGGAGAGGTTCTACTCTGATGCACTCAGTAGTGACAACAGGGTTGTTCCTCTGCACAGTACATGCCCAACAGAGGAGCACACAACCCAGTTTGATTACTACAAAAGGTACAGCTGAATTCCTACAGTTCTTGGCACAACCCAATGTACCTTGCTTTTCAATGAGTTTCCAGTGGACATATATAGTGGTCCAGTTTCAGGAAGGGTTTGTGGATAAAAATATCTTCTTATTTTACCAGCCAATTGGAGCTGCTGAAATGCAATGGACATGGATCCTGTAGTCATCATTCTCACAGTCACATCACTCGGTAGATGGGAAATTTGCTTATGTTAAACAGATCATCTGTGAATTTCTGAGTGGCTCTTTTAAGATGAAATGCAGCTATCAGTTACACGTTATAGTTCCCACTGAGCCAGTGGAAAGTTCTCTAGGCTAGCACAGTCTTCAAATGCAGATATGTGCTTAAGTGATTAACAATGAGACATTAGTATAGCAAGAACTGGCATTTATTGTTATTAGTAGAACAGTTTAAAACAGTATCCCTTTACACAATAAGCTGTGAACTTCTAGAATCTGCTGCCCCAGTAAACTGTGGATGCAGAYGATAGTTCAGGATCAAAAGAGATCTAAGAAATTCATGGTAACAGGTCCATAAACAGACACTAAAGGGAAGACACAGGGCTGTATATCCCTGCTCTCAACATTGTGGATATTGAGGTAGTGTGAATGGCTCAGAATGAACCATAGATAGAAGCCAAGCTTGTCCGCTCTCCCTAAAGAGTATCATCTCCTATCACTCCTCAATAGAGTGTCCGGGCTATCCTCTCTGTCCTGGTGGGGCATTTCTTGTGATATTTGGTTCACTTTTTCTCCTTTGTAGCTTTAGGTACGAGATAAGGCAAGCGCAGAGGACAGCAGGTCTCCAGAGATGTTCCTTTTGATACCCTGATGCATCCTACACCCAGCAGAGATTCATTTACAAGAGGCAAGGAAATGCCTGTTAATAAAGAAATGGCTCAGAGAAACTAAGCTACAGCAAATCAATCAATTGTTCTGGTGGTAATTTAGTTCTCCTCTTTCAGTACCCTTTTCCCATCAGTCCTTGCAGCAGCAGCCCACATCAGAGGAAGAAAAACATTAGTATAACAGTGGGCATGGAACAGTTCCTCTTCTGGGTGCAACCTGCTTCCATTTCCACATCCAAGGATTTATCATCAGGGATACTGAGCATGGACAAGTTTACTCAAGACTCCCATTGACAAGCTGTCTGTCCAGGATATTGGTGGCTTTTAGAAACTAGGGAATGTTAGCAACATTTTATGATTGCTATCTTCTACATGCAAGCAGAAAGCTAGTGGCTGGCCATATTCTGTGGTGAAGTCTCTTAGTATAATAGAAGATCCTGAAAGGAAAATAAAAATATGAAATTAATATCCTTTGACAAGTATACTTCAGTCTGTGATTTGAAATGGACATAGCAAAAGAACTGTCTATTACTTCTAAGAGCCCAGAATATTTCTTTTCCAAAAATGCCACATTCATTTCCCAGATGTTCAATGATCTACTTAGCCACAGATGTTTCAGTCTGTTTCACTAAAAATAGTGTTTGTCAGAAAACTGCTATACATTGGTATCAAAATGTTGCAGAAGGTATATTAGTTTTGTTTGTTTCTTTGTTTTTTGTATAGAGCTGTCCAAGGATGTGCACTTATTTATTCAAGCAGAGTCTCTCATGTCTGGGGGCACAAATTCTCAGCATTGTTGGTGTACATACTCTCTCTTTGCTCCTCTGCCCTTTACAAATTCTGATACAAAACAAAAACAAGGGTAGAATTTCCCAGGAAATGGACATTAAGTTTTGAACCACTCTACTCATCTTGCAGAAACTGTACCCTTCTGACTAGTCAGGGAAATTGCTGAATCAAATCTTGAAGGGAGTTCAATAAAATATGTAGGCCATGGTAATGCCTGGAAGGAGATCACAGATCTCCTGATCATTGGAGATATTGACGAAAAGTAGTTTAGCAGTATAATCTAGAGCAGGGAAAACCATGATCAGAAATAGAAAGGAATCTGGGGAAGGGTTTCTGAGGTGAGACTAGAGTTTCGGATGACAATCAAGGGATTTCCCACTCTGGAACATGAAGGAGATAAGCTGTGCTCTTAGCCTTTGCTTTATACTATGACAGAGGAAAACCTGCAATGTTTTTCACTCGGTGGGATGGTATAGTTTTTGTGATTTTAGCTTATTGCTTTTCCCAAAAGCATGCTTCAGCAGTCTTTAAAGTTCAACTAGATATGAACATCTTCTTTCCTGCATTTGCCAGTTAGTGACCCCAGACTGAAAATCATTTCACGTGGTTTCCCCTTCATAGTCTACTAACCTTAAGGATGTGGTCTAGTTTCAATTGATTATTACTTATCTGTGATTTCAACTCCATAAACCAGGAATCACCATCAGCATTTCCACTGGCAAATTTTCCCAACAGTAAATATTGTCTGGAAAATGGAAATAAGATGACTGATCTGAGTAAACTCAGATACCAGACCAGCTCAGATAACACGACTTTCTTACTCCTGCCTTGTGCCCAGAGAGTGTTTGGGCATGGACAGGATCAATTGATGGATCCTGTCAAATCTGCAGCACTTCAAAACAATGCCATCCTCTTTTTTTTTTTTTTTTTTTTTTTTTTTTTCCCCTCTCACCAGTGGAGGGCCCCTTCAGCCAGCTTTTCCCTAGCAGCTGCATTTCATAAGACAAGGGAGAAGCACCCTGTCTCCCATTCCCTCAGGCGTTTCAGAAACATGGTGTTTGTAAACAGTGAGATTTTTCACACAGGTTTGATTGCTAAGACACCTGCTCCTCTTCCTCTGTAATACCTGAACATTCTTTTTTGGATGTGAGTCTCACTTGTAGAAAGGTGATATGCCCCCAAAGGAGATGGATGGATACACTGGGCACAGAAGCAACACTTAACCAGAGTCACCCATGCATGCATTTCAACCTTTCCGAGACCCACATTATCTTCTACATAATAAAGCCGTGCATATATACATATATGCTTATATCCACATATAGGTGCTTCTTTAAGAAATCCAGCATTTCACGGCAGCAGTTTGCACAGGGACTTCAGGACAGGGACAAGGGGATGAAACAGGTGACATTATTATAGGATCTTCTCATATTAAAGACTTTCTGCAGGAAGTACCTTTCAGCATGAGAATGCCCTTTTTGGATCCAAGGTATCCAAGGCCAGCCGTTACCACTCCATTCAAGTTCACATAGTAGGTATGTATCACATGGAGCCTCTCAGGGGTCAAAATGATATTTAAATGCCTTCTTGGATATATACATGTTGAAACAGAAGAGAAACTCCAAGGAATCACTGCTTACAATTTTGTTTTCAGTTGTTCTCCAGGATAGATAAAATGGGGAACATGAAGGAAATGAGAGAAAAACTGGAAAAAGAAAAACATACAAAGCAATGCAAGGAGAAGTGGGCACCATGGCATGGAAAAGGAACCAACTCCACATCACTAATTTCCCCTTTGTGTGACTGCATGCAGAATTTTCATTTTCTCACCCCTATCTACAGCTATCCTCTTCCTCATCAGTGACAGTATTTCTGAAATCTTTCTGTATTTCTTTTATGTGTCAGACATTTTTCCAGGGCTCCTATGTAGCATTTTTGATATCAGAATTTGGGTAACTGTAGTGAATTTTATAAAAAGAAAAATAAACAAACAAAAAAAGAAAACAGCTGATAATTTATGAAACTGAACATTTGTCCTTATTGAGGTCTTTCACTGGTTTTATTTTCATGAGGCTTAGCACAGGCAGCACAATTCTAGATGAGAAAAGAGTAAAGAAGCATTCAATGTAAAATGATGCAGCTCCCAAGAATGGCATTTTTCTGATAGATAGTCCATCTATTAGATCCATATCTGTCCAGATCAAACCTCTAAATATTGGCAATTAAGTAATTGTAAAAAGACTGCCAGCAGTAGTAGTGAGAAAATGTATCCTTTTTATCAGTAATTGTCCATTATACATAAATAATATATTCAGTCATCATTAGCACTTTGTAGCCTTTGTACAATTGTTTTATATAGAGATGCTCATTACAATGCATTTTAGATACATATTTTCCATATTAGTGTAATTCAAAATAAATTTAATAGACAACTGCACAGATTCTTAACAGAGAAACAAAAGTAATAAGCAGCTGGATTGTCTTATAGATTTGCACCCAGCAATAACTAAACCTTCCATTATCTGAACTAAAGACAAATTAGTCTTGCAGATGAAGCAACTGTTGCATATTCTCTAACTGCGGGACTCATTATTGAGGTAAAAATGTATCTCATTGACCTGAGTGTGTCAGGTTTTGTCTCCTTTCCCTGTCTCCTTCCCCATCCCAGTCTCCTACAGATTAAAATGTACTGAAACCAGCAAGAAACTGATTCATAAACCGCAGTGTCTCTTTTTTTCTTTCTGAGTGTAAACTCTGTGTACATAAACCACAGAAAATATGCATGTAGATTTCTTTATCAGACTTTCTATTGCATTTATGAAAATATAGCATTTAGCTTTGTTTGTTTCATTCTGATACAGGAATAACTTTTTATATGATATGAATTTCCTTTAGTAGGAAATAGCACTGCTGGACTATGTCCAGCAGACATGGATAAAAGTGAATCACAGGCTTTTTTTTTTCTTCTTCTTATTTTAGTGCTCAAAGAGATATATTATTTCTATTACATTATTTGGAAGTTAGTGCTTATTAGCTTAAATTTCTTTAAAGCTTGTTGAATATTAGGAACTATATCTAAGCATGTACATATGCAAATATCTGTTTATGCATGTATGTTTATATACTACATATATATTCCACGGGCAATATAACCATAGCTGAAGTTCAATAAGGGAAATACATCCAATTCACAATACTCAAGCCCAGTCAGTTCATTTAATTCTGAAGGAAAATATCTTTACCTTTTTTGAAAATAGTGTCACAATAGATCACAGAGACCCAACTTGTTCAAAGGTATCTGTAGTTGTTGCCATCTAATTATAACACCCAGACAACTTAAAATTTTCACGTCTTACTTAAACTAGTTTTAACCACCCCCTTATCTTTGTTTTGACCATAAAATAATGCACTCTGGATAATCTATTGCAGTGGGTGTACTCTACACATTTTAAGAGACATAAAGCTATTTCTTTAGGACAATCTTACCATACACTAATGTTCAAGATATAGCCACCTTCGATACTTGTTTATTACTTGTTTACCTAAGTGAAATGCATTGTGTAATTAGCTTAATGCAATATTCACAAAGGTCTGCATTTTTATAAGTATTTGCTACAGATACAACTGTTACTATTTTTAAAATAATGGATTAATGGAGAGTTAAACAATTCTAACAGAAAAACAGACAGAAAATTAAAAATATATCAGAAAACATTCACACAGTATAGAATATATATATATAATCTCAACAGTTGTTCTCTTTCCTCCTCAAATCAGATAAGAACTTGTTTAAAACAAGTTTTGTGTTTAGAGATAAAACTGCACAAAGCCATGAAATGTCTCTCATTTTTTATTCTTCAGCTGTCTCAAACAGTCCTCTTTTTGTTTTTTAGCATTGGTATATACAGAACTCATATAAACACAGAGACTAACTCAAAAAATCACTTAATAGCTGGTTCCTTGATACAAATATGAGATAAAATTAAGATTCAGCAAATCCAAAATAAGTCCTAAAAACCTCTTACTTTTCTTTCCAAATTTGGTTCATCAACCTCATGAAGGTGAACTTCTAATTCTTTCAGAAATTAAGAGCTGGAGAGAAATACACCAAATAACTAAAAATACAAAGACTTATAAAGTATTAGAAAGGTGAATTGCACCCTAAAATGTTTAGCTGAGTTAGGGGAGAAAATGGCAGTGGGATGACAAACAATAGACTAGTACCTAGGTTTTACTTTCTTTCCCATTAACATGTACCTGTTATGTAAATGTTGACTAAACTCTAGGAATGTATCGACTGCTTACAAATATCTTTAAAAATATCTTACTTATATCTTTTTCTATTGTTCCATCATTAGTATCTTAAATAACAATTAACTTATTCTAAAATGTACTAATGAATTCATCTTTTTTTCTTATTTAGACAGAAAATGACTGATCTGAAACTTCCTATTTATTTTGTGCAACAGCAGCCATTTCAAGACCTCAAAACTGGTAAGAAGGGCAAAAGGACTTTCACGTTCTCTTGTTGTCCAACACCAGGGTGAAGCAATTCCCTGTTTTAACCCTCCCCACCTCCAACTTCAACTGCTGTTATCGTCATCTTTTGTTTCACAGCTCCTACAACTATTTTATGTTCAGAGCAGTGTAGATCCAAGGGAACATGAACTCTTCTAACATACCCAGATTGTGATGCAGCCTCTCACAGCCTTGGAAAGTGTCCCACGCAGTTACATTTGGGACCAGAGTTTCTACTTAGATGCTCCTGGCACAAGTCATGCACTCCCCCTCTCCTAGGTGAGCTGAACACATTGCACAGACATAAAGCAAATCCTCGAGGTGATAAGGAAAGGAGCCTGCTTGGGATACAGCAACAACACCACAGAGCTTAAGCTGGGCTTTTTTTGTTTGCATTTTTTTTTTTACCCTTGCAACTTTTCCTTTTCCTATCTCCCTGTGGCTTCTTCTCTCCCTGTGGCCCCTCAGACACTGCTAAGTTTTTCTTCAGTGCTGTTCTTCCTATTTCTGTTCCTGAAAACTGAAGCTCCACTCTCAGCCAATGACAGAGCACATCTCCAGGTGCAGCTGGGGTGATGTARAAGGAAAGGGGAGGGGGGAAAAAAGTGTAACCTTAGTTGCTACCATGTAACAACAAGGCTCTACAAGACTGCCCTTACCAGCAGTCTTCCCTCACCCCTAAACTGGTGAGATCTGATACAGAATATTTGGATAACTTCTTTGAAATCTGCTTTCAAGTTTAAGAGGAATGGTTATAATTCTTTGGCAGAAAATGAGATTTATTCTCACATGCAGAAAATTCTTCAAAATGTGCGACTATATGAAACTCAGGCCTTTCCTCTGAAGTATGTAACACATGGTTCCATAAATAGTAAAACGGTTTAATCTCAGTTATAGCAAGATCTTTTCACTTTGTTCTTTTGATTTTTTCAGTCATCCTTGTCAAGGATGAAGTGCTCAACCTTGATGTATGTATCAACTTTGATACATTTGATGAGAGAGTTCACTCACAAGTTATCATTAAATCTTTAATGATCTTCTCTGATAAACCCAGAAAGTTGAGAAACCCTTCTCTGAAGGAAAAAAAAAAAAAAGAAAAAAAAAAGAAAAAAAAAAAGGAGACTATCAACTATCTGAGAGTTGTTTCTCCTCAAGAAGGAGGTCTTCAACGGTCACTCATGTTTTAAAGAGCTCTTCTGAGTTCAGAGATATGTGATCTCCAAAGGGCTGGACTTAGGACAGGCAAAACTCCAACTCTTCCTGAGCTTTAATGACAATAAAGAGATACTGCACAAAAAGAGACAATAGGAGGAAAAGTTGAATGCCAGATATGTTCAGGAGCCTCCTCTCAAAGGCTGTCTGTGACTGCACTGAATAAATGCTTATTCATAAGCTCAAAATGCAACAAAGGTACAGAAAGTGCTGATTCAAATAGAAGTGAGATAATTGGTCCTCCTCTAATTAGATAGCCCATAAAAGAAGTGTATCTAACAACACAGTGACTTCCTTAGAACAGAGCCAGAACCCACTCTTCTCCTAACCTTCAGCTTCACAGAGTATCATGGCTTCTCTTTTTCAGAAAAACAAAGTCACCCTCTAGCATCTGGAAATAGTGCTTTGCTGCTGCTATGATGTGCTGGCACAAGCACTGGGGCCAGAGAAGAGACAGGGCAACATTATCTAGGTAGCACAGATGAAATATCTGCAAGCTGGGAAATTTTCAGAATTTTGGTGAGAAAGGAAAATTCTCCTGAAATGAGAGAAAGAGTGACATTCTCCCATTAATGTCAGAACTAACATGAATGAAACTCCTTGCCAAGGCTGGAGATGTGTACTCAGTCCAATAAACACTTACACAAAGATCTTCCACGCTCACTGGATATAGTCTGCATTTAAGATGCTTCAGCATTCCTTCATTTGCATGTCTCCTTGAAAGACACCTTCTCTGCACCACCATTGCCCACTGTATTTCATAAGACTTAGGAATCATCCCTGACCTCTGCTCTGTCTCAAAACTGGTAATCCATGATAAACCAAACACAACTTGTTCTGAATCAGAATTGCCATCTATGAACTGGTTCAAATAATTTAGATCAAAATTCATCTCTGTTTGGGCAGGGACGTACATTTAGGTGCATCCAATTTATCTGTTCAGCAGCCAGTGATCTCAGATGTATAATACCTGTTAAAGCACTGTGTGTAGAAATGTGGAGAATACTGAAACAAAGTAATCTCTGTGTACTTTTTGTGGGTGATAGTCTTTACTTCATAGTAAAACAGTCCAAATTAGTAATAATGATACCCATGCTTGTTTCAAAAATATTGATACTCAAAATATGAAAGAAATTACAAAAGGGAATTTCAGCACCTACCAACACCTAAGTACCGAAATTGGTATGCAGGCAAAMTATGTGACATGCTGCAGGTCTGTGACTTCCTCAGAGCAGTGTAGAAACTTGTAAGAAAAGTATTAAGATTAGTATGGATGAAATTCAAAATAAAGTGTGTGGGGAAAGTGGTAGTTTGAGTGAAAGCACGAGAAAAAATAATAGAACAGTTACATGAATTGTTTTTATTGATATTCAAGAACAACCAACAGAAGCAAAACTGATAGGCACTAAGGAGAGTGTTGGCATCAAGACACAATGGCCTGTGTTCCAATAAGGTCATAGCACAAATGACCTGTCAGCAAGACTTGCACTCTGATAGCAGGTTGTTGTCTACCTTGATTTCAACAAGGCTTTCAACACTGTCTCCCATAACAGCCTCAAAGATAAGCTAATGAAATATAGGTTAACAAGCAGACAGCGAGGTGGATTGAAAGCTGGCTGAACAGCAGAGCTCAGACGGCTATGATCAGTGGTGCAAAGTCTAGGTGGAGCCCAGTAACAAGGAGTGTTCCCTGGGGGTTAATATTGGGTCCAATCCTGTTCAACTTATTCATCAGTGATCTGGATGAAGGGACAGCATGATACAAAACTGGGAGGAGTGGTGATACACCAGAGGGTTGTGCTGCCATTGAGAAGGACCTTGATAGGCTAGAGAAATGGGCTGACAGGAAACTCAAGGAGTTCAATAACGGAAGTGCAGCCTCCTGCACCTAGGGGAAAATAACTATGCATCAGCACAGGCTGGTGGCTGACCTGCTGGAGAGCAGCCCTTCAGAGAAGGACTTGGGTGTGTTGGTGGACAACAAGTTGACTGTAAGCCAGCAATGTGCCCTTGTGGCAAAGGGCATCCTTGCCAGGCTCTTTCTGAAGACATGGCTGGCGCAAAATTAGTGAGACTCACTGTCCTAGGGGAACAGTTACAATGGTGTAATTCAGGGGCTAACATTCTAGTTGCAGACTAACCAAACTATGGACTTTTACAGGACATAAAACCAAAGCTAACAAGGCCCTGGCATGTCTACAGATAGTGCTGTTTTGTCCATCTCTGCAGCCATGTTCCTGAGACTAGGAGCCCAGGGAAGCCCAGGGTAAAGATATCTAAGTGATTCCCCATAGGCTCAGGAAAGCACTAGCTCTGGCTCAGGGTTAACCACACTGCACTCTCTGTGGCCCAGGAGAGCATGTTAGCTCACAATCAGGACCACGTAGACACGCAGAGCTATCTTAGGCTTTCTGTAGTGACTGAGCTAGTTCGTCCTCCAGGAAATGGTCATGGGATTTATTCCTGTTTTCTGCGAAATCTCAAGACTGCATAAGTTGGCTGTATGAGGATTTTGGTCTCCCTTTCTCTTTTTCTGGAGTATCTGAAAAAAAATTACTCAGCTTTCAATGGCTCTGTCTCTTCTGAGGGACAAACAACTCCATTCGGTGCTCAATTCAGGTCTGATGCTAGAGCTGATGTCAGACTGTTAAACTCTCTTGGCTTGTGTACTGGGTGCCTCGGAAAACACGTCTCTTGATGAGGGACAGCGTAAGTACTGTGGGCTGTCAATTAACGAATGCATGGCACTCTAATCTGATGCACAAACTTTAAGCTTGGAAAAGAGTACAGAACTGTATGACCAGTGTGTTGTTTTTGGCATGATTGTTTTTGTGTGAATTGTAAGTGTCTGTGGCAACATGGCAATTTTCTGAGCTGAAAAAGATCACATGTACTACCAGAAGAGATTTGCTAGGAATACTTACATGCGAGTTTTTCAATAAACTACTTGTGTCATAAAAAGCATGAATGGAAGCTCATGTGATAGAAAGTCATGAAGTTCAAGGGTGTGATAAACTCACCTCCTTTTGACTGATAAACTTATAGCACTAAGGAACAGGCCTCTTTGGAGATGTCAGATTAAGATGCAGATAACATTTAAGATAAGATGCTGATGCTCAGCCTGTAAWGGACTGAGTGGAGATTTGGTGGGAAAGCTCTCTGCAGAATCCTGTGCACCATGTGTTTACACAAATTCCACTGAACCTGCTCTGTCAGCAGTAATCTCTACCAGAGATGAATTCAAGAAATGAGATGGTACTTTCTTACACTGCAGCAGCTCTGTTCACTAGAATGTGCCTGTCAACACCTTCCTCCAAAGATGTAAGCTATATATGACAGGCTGATACTAAACAATGCCAGTATCTCTTCTCCAGAAGCCATCTCCCATTCTACATATTCCTTCACATCTAACTCCACAACCTCTGTCACTCTTATCTGATTAGTGGTAGCCTCTATGTCCTCCTCCTTTCCATTGGCTATCTTGAAAGATTTCCTTTGGTTTGCTTTGGATCCAGATATTGGCAGAAACATGCTTAYTTATTAAGGGAGGCTTTTTCCTTTAGACACTGAAGATGAAGGTTTCAAGTCAAAATGAGTCTTAGCTCATGAAAGAGATCAGAGAAGGTCAGTTTGAAGTCAGGCTCAAGCTTTCTGAGCAAATCTGGGCTTTCAGAATTGAAGCACTGAGCCAACTCACTGTCTCTCAGCATACAGAAAATGTCAGCTGGCCAGTTACTCAGAATGCCTCCCTGTCCTGTTACCCATAGGCATTTTCCCTTGCCATGTATGTTCCACATGTGTCATCACATTCCCATCTTCCCAGAGCTCTGTATAGAGCAAGATTCTGGAGCTTCTAGTTTGTGAAGGCCCTTTCCTCATTTCCTGTTGTCAAGACAATCCCCTACTCTTCCTCTTCAGCTAGGAAAAAAACTCACAGTAGTTTAAAGAGCAAGTTTGGTTTCTCAGTAAGTCATGCCAGGACATTAAGATGCATACCTTTGTCTCATGTATCAGAGTGGACATGAGTCATGGATGTATGACTAGGTTTCAGCAATTTACACTGTTCTCTGGAGAATAGGGTAGCTGCCACATTCATTTTTCTTTTTTCACTGTTTCCTTGATTATTTGTTGCCCCAAGCTCAAGCTCCAAATAACTTGCTTGCTTCATCCCTTAGCTCTGATGACCATTTGGAGGAGATCTAGTAAGAAGACTATGGATGCAGATGAATTTTCTGGTGCTGGCAGAGAGATGAGGGGAGGGGGAGGGCTCTGACCACTCTAGGAGAACCTTGATTAAGACCAAGTGTGAACACGTTTAGTGTAAAATGGAGATTTCATGGATTCCTATTTGATCTAAAGTCAGTTTGTGCCCAGTCTGAGGCCACAAGAAAGAGGAAGCATCTGGAAATAATGACAGGCCTACCACATGGAAAATGGCCCATGAAGAGAATAGAGAGGGCACTGGGACATTTTCTTGTCTCAGTATCCCTCACAAAGACAGAACAGTCAGCAATCAATCCTCTGGTTTTCTTGCTTGTTTTTGTATGGGTGTGATCATTTTTGAGGGAACACACTTAGGTCCTGGAGCCCATCATTAACACAGGGCTCTGATGTTGTTCAGCGTGTGCTCTGTCGTTTATTGAATTCACTTTCAGGACAGAGCCATGTGCCTGGGCCTGCTTTATTTTGGTGGGTTTGACTGGCACCAGACACTAAAATCACATTTCTCTCACTTCAAAGAAGTTGCCTTGGGACTTTGCCTTGGGCACTAACACATGAGATATCTGCAGCACATTCCAAGGAGCCTGCATCTTCAGGTACTATTCTTCTACCTGTTTCCATACCATCTCAGTCCCTCAGAGCAGTAGCAACTTCTGAAAGCCCTTAGTGAACACACACACACACATTGCAACAGCTATAATTCACTGGGATTAGTAAATTTGCCTGTGCTTCTCACTCTCAAAATCTCTGTTGTGCAACTAATGTTAGTTAATGACAGAGGAGTGTAAAACTCTAAGCTTGAGATACAGGAATATAGCATTTCCTAGACCAGGGTTTCCTTCAGAATTCCTGCGGTTACTTTTCCTGCTCCAAGTTTCATCTCCTGTATTCTACAAAAGCAGCATAGTGTGCCACTGATCTGGACTTCCAGATTAGTGTTTGGGGGAAAGAGATGTATTTGCTGTTTTGTCAGAGATCCACATCATGTCATCCAGCCAAAGGTTACTCTTCTCTGAATGAGCTGAGAACAAACGACTTGATGTTTAAGGCTTCCAGTTTCCAAACATCTTGGGCTTGGACTGCCTCCTTCTGAAAGCCTTTCTTCTGCCTCCTTGCCGCTGCAATATCCTAGCGTTGGATGAAAATAATATGCTGCATTGCTGAGATAACATCTTAGTCCTCCTTTCACATAGCCTTAACTTAACTAAGGCTGGCTATGCCCTTGGATAGTGTTTACACTTAGAAACARCCAGGTCTTTCCTGGGAAGCTGCCCAAACATCCACTTTGTGCAGTAGGACTGACATCCTCACAATGCAGAGCATGAGCCATGCTCAATACCACCTGGAACACCAGCTTCATACACTCAGGGCTGGCACAAAATCACATCTGACAGAATCAGCAGAGCCCATTCAGAATGTAGCTATGGGCCTGCATGTGAACTGGTATAAATCTGCTGCATCTGGTGATGACCAACAGTACTGTCTTGGTTGGCATTAATGGTCCAGCCTTATGGGGGTATGGGGAGGCTATAGGGGAAATAGGTTAGGTAATTAGACTGGTAGACACTAGGACAGAAGAAATTCAAAGGCACCAATGAACGTGTCCTTCCCTCCTTTTTCTTTCCTCCTTCCAAAAATAACACTGGCTTCTCACTCTCCTACCATGCTGTCCTCCAGAACAGCTGAAAGCCTGTGACATGCACCTGGGTTGTCACACAAACAGGTTTAGAGAAGGGACAGGAACCTGAGTCTCACCCAGGAGTGGTTACACAGTTAATTTCCTTCTTTTCAGCTTGGAAAAGCCTTCTCAAGGAAAAAAATTATGGAAACCAAAACTTTTCACAGAAACTTCTTGGTTCTGTCCAAGCAACCTTTTCCATGAAAAGCTGAACAATCCTGATCAATTCAGCTCTTACTTTTATATTTACTGCTGTGGTTCTAACTGGGTGCCAGGGTCAAACTCAAAGTAGAACAGAATCAGACCGTCCTTAACTGAAGAGAGCAAAATCCAAGACTAAGCACACAAGAATGGGATTTATGTGCTGACAGCTTCATCTTCAGAAGGCTAAGACATTTCTTAAACATAGTATCAGGCTCTGCCACTGTTGCAAATACACCTCTGGTCTTTTCTTCCCCTGCTGTGCCCCACCACTTACAATCCATCACCTGCCACTGGGAGCAGGAGGGGGCAGTTCCCTAAGGGAGTCTCTTTTTTAAATAAGGAGTGAACAATGTCAAGTCCTGCTGAGCTGGTTAGTGCCCAAAGCAGGCTGAAAATAGCATGGATATTCATGTCACCATGATAGTGTGAGAAAGTCCTCCTGCCTCCAACAGATAGTGAATGGCCATGAACTCCTACCAGATGGCCTCACTGGAGCTACAGCCAGAGAACTTTTGCTTTGCTGTTTTTAATGCTCACTCTTATCTTCTCCATTTTGTCATCCTCTCATTTTAAGGTTCACATAAGAAAAGATTACTTGTGAGGCTGTCTGGTAGCAAATTAGATAGATGGATTAGGCCTTCTTCTATTGCGGAATTCATCAGGAACACARGATAACAAGCAACCTAGTGTCCAGAGGTTGATCAATGTAGTGTCAGACACTGGGCCAACTTGACTATACTTCGTGCCCTCCGTCAGAAAGGGTTGGTACATGGTTTGCAACTTCAATGGGAATCTAAACACAAGCAAGACTGATATTAAACAGAGCTGGTAACAAGCCAGAGAGAAGCTGCTAGTTTTACCTCGTGAGAAAGACTATGATAACTCATGAGAGGGGCTACCTTTCAAACAAGTGAGCAAAGCAGATCCAGAAGAAGACTCCACTAAAACACTATTGAAAATAATGACAGCAAAAAATGATCCTGGAGGATGTTAACTATTCCTACCTTCCTCAAATTAAAGATTTTACCTAATAATGTCTTGTTCAGCAACCAGCAGTTCTTCCAGAGTCTACCACCCTCCTAACAAGACAAGAGCAGCTTCTGTATGGTGTACTGCTGTTAACTGTAGTATTAGCTAATACAGCAATTGGATAAAGAAAAATTTCTAGGGGAGAACAGCAGTTTTCCTGGTATGACTTAGAAGAATCCAGACAAAGAGAATGTTACTAACAGGTCAAAGAATAATTACTTCATGGGCTTTATGGGTCTTTTTTTTATTATTTTTAAGACTTCCCAACCTTTGGGTCCAATGGAATTCTAACTTCTTTCACAGTTCACCTATGCAGATTTCAGGAGAGCTTCAAATCAAGTGAAGGGTGAAGGATATGAAGCATTACGTGAGCTGAAACTGCTTTTGCACAGGTCAGAATGAATATCTATGTTCCTCTGCTACATGCTGCCAATTAAATTCAGGTAGAGTGAATGTAACATACATCCAGTGAGAGTGGACTCAAGACTGCCTTTTGCACCAGCCCACCTAGCTGCAAAAAATTAGGCAAGATATGGCACTAGAGAACTGTGAATCACAACTCTGCTATTCTGGTGCATTTGTATCATCAGCATCTTTTTCCTGCAAGGATAGTATAAGCCAAGAAGCAATTTATGGTATGTGAGTAGCTTTGTGAGTAACTCTACAAGTAGCTTTCAGGGAAGGATATTGGTATAGCTGTAAAGCATTAATGTGAGGAGATGAACTACAAGGAAAGTGAATGAAATTAATGGAAGGCTCCCATGCCTGTCTGCCTATCAGAAATTAGAAATGTATTTCAGCTTGAGGCCTATTTTCTAGAGTAGGCTGGACAAGTCTAGAAAAATAAAATAGAGTAGGAATTTTGTCCCATGACCTACGGACCCTCTGAGCTCTGTGGGCTATTTTCTGAGGGATCCACAAGAAGTGGYCAATTCCCAGCACACTTATCTGGCTTTGCTCCTTCTTCAAAAAGTTTAGTCTACATAACAAAAAAGATTGGGAACCACATGAGTGGAAGAAGAAGGGATGCAGAGAGAAGATAACCGTATCTTTAAGGACAGATAAACACCAATGTCACTGAATTCTCTAAGCTCCAACCTATTAGATGCTGTGTGCTAGCGATGCTAATAGTTAGTTATTACCTATCTAATAGTAATGCAAGAGCCTTACATCTCCTAGGTATTTTGAGATACATGAAAGAGCTGCTGGAGCCTAATCTTTTTCCTTACAAATCAAGGCTTTAATTTCTCAGACGTTTTTTGTATTTGACAATACTCTCTGCCRTAACTAGCATTCTCAAGCAAACTGGATACAGTCTTGTCTTGGCTGAAATTCCTTGAGGGTATCTGACATGGTAGAAAGTGAACTCTCCACTCTGTAAAAACTCTGCAAAGACTCTTACACTGCAAGCACAAGACCTACACCAAAACCCCACCAAAGAACGCTGATTTATCTATGCAACTAGGACAGGGACAATCAGCTAACTCTAAAGATCTCATCTACCTGGAGGATTTCTTTCTATGTCAAACAGGCTAATGATTTTCAAGGCCAACTAGCTCCTAGTGACATTAGAAGACCTTCTAGATCATAAGCATCTCCCATTGCCATTAGCATTATCCTGTAACCATATTATTGTCTCAGTGTGAAATTAAGTACTAAACACAAGGAAGACTCCACATAAGCAGTATTTTTAGGCTATGACTTACAAAAGGAACGTAAGGGAGAGAGAACTCCAATTAGTTTATTTTGAGAATGCATTCACAGGAACATAAATCCTGAGTGTATTATTGATTTATACAGCACCTGACACCATCGCATCCCAACAATTTGAGTTTTTAAATCCCATCCTACTAAACAAAATATGTGAAAACAGCCCTAGTGGTTGTAAAATTCTCCTGCAGTTATAGTAATACAAGTCTTTGGAGAGGATATTACTATTTTGAATAAAGAAGAGTGTTTAAATTGAAATTGCTGCAATACTGGGCTTGAATTCAAAAAAAGATACAGCATATTTTGACACAAGGATCATCTGCATGCATGCAAGCACTGAAACAGCTGGAAGTTGGGGATTCAAAGACTATTGTTATTTTGACTCTTGTGAGCATGCAAAGAAGCCTGACACAATCTGACTGGGGTCTAGGAGGCAGAGGTGGAAAGCAAATGAAGCTGCCACATTGATGCAATTTTCTGGTTTACTTGCAGATTGCCACCACCTCAGAAAGGTTGTCACAGCAGCATTGAAGGTGGAAAGCTCTCAGCACGGATGTCCTTGACAGTGCCTTCAGTGATGTCAATACCATGCATGCTGAGAGCACTTGAGATTTCTACAATATAAAAGGACAATAGAGTAGAAGAATCATACAACAGAGCAAATGAATTCTCCCTCTCCAGGAAAGAAAGAAAATAAGTAAAAAGAAACTAGAACAGGAGGGATAAAGCAGTGGTCTGGTCTACAGTGGGATAGTATCTGCATCCTTGTAGCCAATGGCAGCTACTATTGTAGTCAAATCAGGACAACTAACTGGTGCAACAGAGTCAACACCACCTGCAGCTGTGTTTGTCTTCAAATGAAGTTTGCTTTTCTTACTGGTCAGAGACTGCTGCACACGCACACTAAAGAAAGAAGATTAGAGCAAGGAGGGACAGAATCATGAAGGAAAAGACTAAAAGGCGATAAGAACTAAAAATGGCAGGGAAAGGAGGATGGAGGCCATCCGGAGAGCAGAATGAATGGGATAATGCATGAGAGAAATGAAAGCAAATAAGAGAGAGAGAACAAGAACAAGAAGAAAAACCCTGAAAGATCAGAGATAGRCTAGTCACAGAAGGCTCCCCTGGAATGTTACACGTCCTATCTGTGCAAGGGGAAAAGGATCCTGGATACCCCATGGTATGAGGTTCACTCATCCTATGTACTGAGAAGACAGACTAGAGGAGTGTGACAGAGAGTAGAGGAGAAGGCAAATGTTTCTCCCGGCCATTCTGAAGGCTTTAATCTTTGCTAGACTGGCTTCTAGTACACAAAATTCAGTCATACTACTGCCAGGAAATCTGTTAGCAGCAAGTTTATCCTAAAGCAGGGGAATTTCAGCCTCATTTCAATACAGGCTGCATGATTCCCAGGCTAGTGGGCCCTCCAGGAGCTCAGTGCAAGCATCCTCACAATTTACACCCTCCAAATGAAAACTTTCAAAAGCTATTTTAGCTGAATGGCTTGTTTGCACAGGAAATATCCTCCAGCTGCAGCCTTTCTTGTGTAACTATCTGTCTAGTGAAAACTCTAGTGCACAAATCACCTACTTGCAACACAGGCAGCAAAAATGGCACCCAGGGAGAATTTGAATTGCCTGCAGCAAAGCCAGGAGCTGAGAACTGTGTCATCCTAAAAGAAACATGAGTAAAGTATAGTGAGTCTCAGCTGCCCCTGAGAGCAAATTGGCTGAGTTGACATCTCTGCACAGTTTGTAGTGGCACATTCACCTTTGCATTAGAAAAAGACAGTTACAATCTGACAGGTCACCCTAGAAAGGTTGCTAGGTTGCTAGCTCTTCCCCTGTGCAAAGAAACAAAGATGTGCATTTTGCATCAATTAAACTAGGCCCAGTTCACAGCCAGTTAAGTGATACCAATGCAAATACCAGTTTACTGAGGTGATGTTCGGGATTTGCTGCCAGCAACAGAAATTAGGGCTGAAACACAGGTACAGGCAAGAGTTGTAGAAGAAGAGGAAAACTGAAGAGGAAAATCAAGGAGGGAAAGAGCAGATAGAAATAAAAGCAGTAGTGCAGGGAGGAAAAAAATACATTTCAAGGCTTTTATTTTTGATACAAACAACATGAGTAAATGGAATTTCCTGGGTTTCTTTGCTGTCCTAGCTAGTATCACTGCAACATCTTGTTCAGATTCAAAACTTTCTGGATCTCTTTTGAAGGTACCTGAAACTGTCCTCCCAGGAAGAGCCTTCAGAAGCAATCTTGTTCTGAATTAATAGGAAAAAATAGGGGAGAACAAAGGAAGGAAGTCCATGCTGCTAAATTCCAGAAAATTTCACTCATCTGAAAGTAGTAGACAATCCTATGAGAGAAAATACTCAGCATTCCCTCTTCCAGAGGAGAAGGACTTCTTCACTTGGAGGATGTCTCCTCATTTGTTCTGTCCCTCAGCTCAGCTCTTGGCTTGAGGCCTGGAAAGCCTCAAGTTTTCATAGCAAGCCAGTGACCAAGAGGAATTTCTCAGCCCCTAGTAAGTGTGAAGAACATCCTTAGAAGAAAGGGGAAATGAAGAGACATCAGACACTTCACTTCCTGGGCCTTCTGCAAAGGCAACAGGCTAGTTGTTCGCTACATGCCAGATTTCCCCCTCAGGCCCAGGCATAGCTCCCTGTGTTGCCAGGGGCACATGGCACCAACACTGCACAAAGGCCTCTACATTCACTCTCAAACTGTGCCGCCCTGCACTGCTCTGGATGCAATGGGCAGTAGGAAGGGGGGAACTTGTCCCTGACTTAACTCACTGTTTCTGCCTTTTCCAGTCCTTCAGCCATTTCTCTCATCCCACTCCATCTTTGGCTCCTGGGGTTCCTTGACAGTGCCAGTTCCTCATCCCCTCACAGGCTTTTCTTCAACCCCCTTTCCTGCTCATGTGCCATATATTCAGCAATGACCCCACTAGTGATGTTTGTGTCATGTCTAGGTTTACTGTTGTGCAGAGGCCAGTAGGTACATATGGCTCTGCCTGCAAGCTCTGAATGAAGGTAGGGATTGTACATTGGTAGCTGCCTCCACATACACAACACATGCATGTACTACATGTACTGACTTTGTCTGATCGACATAATCCTGTGTTCAAGCCACACACACAGCTGTTCTGCTCATCAGCCTACTCAGACCAGTCTCTGGGCCACAGCAGAGGTGCTGAAAGGGCCCAATCAGCACGCAGGCAGCTGCCTGAGTCCCCACGGCCAGGGCTCGACATGCATATGGCCCCTGCCACCATCAGAGCTCAGAACAGACCAGAAACCCCTCTCCCACCATGTAAGCTGGCCGAGCTGGGTAAGAGAGGTAGAGGAGAGGGAGGATAGAGAACTAAAAATCTTTCCTCCTCACTCGTCAAATGGAGGCTCTCTGCTGCTCCTTGGTGGCCATTTTGAGGAACAAGCAGCCCAGCTGCCCAGGGACCCTGCATGTCTATGCACACACAGGTTTTCTAACCTAAATCTTTGCTTAACTTAGCTCAGAAATCTTTCATCCTGGGACAGAGGATGCTCTGGCTTTCCAGAAGTAGCCTGTGTACAAAATCCTGCCCTCAGCGACCTTCCGACCCCTGCCTTCTGCGACCTGCTGTCCCCCACTCTGGGGATGGTCACTGAGTTTGAGGAGTGCTCCAAGGTGACACCTGCTTCTTTTAAGGTATGAGACACCTCCTGGCCGGAGTTGTCACTGCCAGTGGCACAGCTACCAGCAAAGGTCAGTGAGAGAAGGACTTTGGGTAAGTAAGTGATTAACCCTAACAGACTCTGCTCAGTGCGGTGTCTGTGGCTAGTGTTGTAAAAGCATGGAAAGCAACTGTGTCACAGCTTGCATACCATTTTCCGAAGTATAAAATAGCACCTTGGGCAGGAGGTACTGTCAATGTGTGGTCTTGGGGCCTAATTMAGATGTCAATGAACACCAGTGTGATCATGAGGCCATGCTCACCCGATTCACAGAGATCACCAGTTCTCCACCTACAACTGCAAAGTGCCAAAGACATGTGAATCACTGGATAGTGGCTGTAGTCCTGGCACTTCCACTGGGCCACCACAAAGCCTCATGCCTCCGCTTCCTGATGTGTGAGGAAAAATCACCAGCGGTTACCCACTGTTGTACATTCTGCTGAGGTGGGAGGTGGGAAGCAGTGAGCTGTTTGTGGGGAGTGATTAATTAGTACTGTATTTTCTTTTTTTAGATATACTGGGGAGATAGTGTTGTATTATTCTTAATCCTTCCCCTAAACTGATATTTTAGATCTCACCAAATCAAACCATGGGTATTTCATTGTGCCTCTGACTTACCCTTTTATCCATATTACATTGCATTCACCAGCAGTTTGGACACCACTCCTTCAGGTCACCATCAGAGTGTSTATCCAATACCTCATATGGGCTTTCCAACTTGCTAAGTTGCACTGTAAAAACCATGTGATTATCCAAGCCAGAGAATTAAGTACCAGCTTGGGGACACATGCTAGAATGGTGGTCACTGTGGCAAGGCAAGGTCTTTCCATGAGATGGAAGGCTACCTGGCACTGGGTCTGTTGGTGGATGTGAGTTTGTGCTGGATCCAGCACACTGGAATGCAGGATAGCCCTCAGTTATCCTGGACATTATATTCTAAGTACACTAGTTTGTATAATACTGGATCAGACAATCTGGCCATGTTATGCTTCTAATAACTCCACAAAGAGAAACCTTGCTCCCCTTCCGAAGTCCGTTAGCAGTATTGTCCATCTCCAAAGTCAATAGGCCACAGCACAGGGACAGGAGAGGGAAGTGTATCTTCCTCCTCTGTTCACCTGCTTTTCTGTATCTCTCACCCTTGTTTTCTAACTGAAACTGTTCCTGTGCTCACCAAACTCACTGCCCAGTCATGGTCTTCTCCATATAGCCTCAGCCTAACAGACAGAGCTTCCTCGAAGCTCTGGAATAGTGATTGGCATCAGCAGTTCCACTTTACAGATACAAAGGAACTCACTACTGTGAAAATCTAGCCTTCACAGAAGGAAGAATTGTCTTGGGGTCATAGCTGAGTTATGTTACAACCTAACCAATCTCACCACTTTGTTTTCCAAGTAGAAGGTGCACTTCTTCAACACATACCTCAAATACAAACATCTGTGAGCATGTTATGAACAAGCCCCAAATCAAGGCAGCTAACCAAAAGTGAAATCCTCCACAACACATGTAGTTTTCTCCCTGCGGAAAGGATGAGCAAGAGACAAAGAACCACACATGGCAGATCTGAGTCAGGGCACTGAATGCTGGACCGGAAAATGCTCAGACACTGTGACGATGAAGGCAATCTAGGAACCTAGAGAGAAGAGAAGAAAATGGTTTTCTGTTCTCCTTCTCTCCTTCTTCCTATCTATTTAAGGTGACCCACTTGTTTTTCTCATTGTCTGACTTCAGTTCTTTGTCCAGGAATGCATGTATTGCCACATTTAAATAAGGGGTCAGACTATGCACTCAATTATGCTGTTACGAGCACAGAAAAAGGTCCTACCTCAGTGCCTCTAAAGCCAATGTGAAACTGTCTTTGTCATGAGATCAGAGTTCATCCTTGCTGAGGAATTATCCCTGGTTACATAGAGGTTGCAGAAATCAGCACCTGGCCCACTGGGTCAAATTCTCTCTATTGTGCCTTAGCTTCTAGTAGGTTGAAAGTAGAGGTTAATATGTTTCTCCATAGCGTAGAATTTTAAGCTATAAAAGGGATGCTATATAAAATTACCTGGTTCTGAATATTTTTTCTTCCTCATATTTCCTGATGCTATAGCAAATTACTGTTAAGAAGGCTGCCAAGAGCCCTTGGCATTTCAGCAACCGCATCATTCAGCTCTGCCAGGGACAGGTTTAGGTGTTCCAAGTGATTTCCTCAAGCCAACGGATGCCAGTACATGAAGGACACATATTGGGGACAGGTGTTGAATCCTGTGACTGGTGTACACCTATTCTCTGATCATCAAATCACACAATGCTCCTACTAGTCATGCAACATGGACAAGCCTTCACCACTCAACTGTGCTAGGGAACATGCTGTCCAATAGCCTGTGCTGGCAACAAGGTAACACTGCTGCATTGTCCCCACATGGGGTGCAGCTGGTGGATAGAACAGAGATCAAACCTCCAGCTGGGGCCAGCACATGGGTTCACAGAGCAGCTGGGTACTGACAGAAACTGAAATTTTCAGTGGTTTGCCTTAATGTGCTGTCCACAAACTACAGTGGCTAAAGAGAGGTGAACTATACATCCTGTTCAACCATTTCTGCCTCAGTGGTGGGAAAGTCTGGTAGGTGTCATAAGTGAAGACAGACAACTGAGGGTGGTATCATGTCAGAGGGCTCCCTTGGATCACAAGTTAACACCTGCATGTTTGCACCAAAACCATGCGATACTCTGCAAGCCTCCTTTGCATCTGCAGGAGCTTTGAGACTATTATTAGAGAGTTTACTGCTACACTAAAGCAACTTGGGTGTGAGGAAGGTTAAGAGAAGGTGTTCTCAGGCCTGTCTTACCCCCAGAGTTTGCATGAAGGACACTACTAGGATTAGACTTGGAATTTTTAATAAAGTGTTGTTCCCAGCATAGACAGTTATATAGGTATAAAGAAACTGCCCTGCTCCTCCCCAGTCATGACAAAGCTGTGCTGGGGAAACATTTTTATGTTGTCACAGCTGCATCTAGGAGTCTGCAGTGCTTTTCGTTGTATGATTCTGTGGATTCTCCTGACCTTGCAGCCAGAAAAGTGATCCAGTTGATAACACAGTCTCTTTGGTTCTGTCTTTGCTGCCCAAAAAGGTGTGTTTTCACAGACTAATTTCACTTGGCTTTCCCTGAACAATCTAAAGGAGATGAAGTACCATTATTTTTTATCTTAATGCCACTAGCTGGTGTCAATGGTATATCCCCCTCCATCCCCAACTTCCACTCTTTGGTGGATTCAGTTTCTGGACAAATGACATCCAAGTAAAAAAGCTACAGCCTCTGACTGTTCCTCCCTTCTTTGTGTCTTTATCTTTCTATCTCATCCAAGTCAGCCATCTAAATATTGTTAGACAAAAGCAGGTAAATCTTTTTCTTCCGTCAATCCCAGACAACATCCACTTGCAGATCCCATTCCACAGCCCCTGAGCTGCAGCTACCATTTAGATGGAGAGCAGGTGCCAGCCAGGGAGCCTCAGGCTCTAACACTTGCTAATTACTCATGAATGCATGTGCAAGAGCCAGTCTTGGAGAAAAAGAAAGGGTGGGCAGGTGGGGGTAAGAGCCAGGCAGTATGGGTGTTCCTGTCCCGAATGGTGATAAATTTGAAAGAGGACAATCCTTTCCCCACCCCTTGCCACCTTCCCTGTAATCAGACACCCACTTCACCGGGGACCAGCTCTTAAAAAGACAGGTATAGAGATTTTCAGAGGCTTAAAAAAATAAACAACACACACACACACACACACACACACACACACACACACACACACAGATGGCACAGTGCCATTTGCCTGAAGAGTATGTGGTAACAGGAGAACTTGGTTGGTAAGATGCATTAGGAGTACAAAATTACTCACAGACTGTGTGTCCATTTACTGTAATTACAGCCATCCACGTGGCATATAATTCATTAGTTCTGTTCTGATATGCATTAACCATGGTGAAATACATAGGATTAGCCTCACTTAGATGAGAGAAGTAGAAGAAAATAGGTGTTAATACTCAGTGGAAGTAACCTGAGAAAGACTTAACCATACATGCAATCTAGCTACCACTTCAGAGCCCCATTCTAACAGAAGGCTCTAGACAGGTATGGATTTTGTATAGACTTTTCCCATGGTCAATTTTAGAAACTGTTCCCATCAGAATATGGGAGAAAAACAAAGAAGCCCCAGGAAAAAAGTGCTTCTGTTTCATTTTGAAGTTCATAAAGAGTGTGTTTTCGGGGGGGGGGGGGTCAGACTGCTACAGAGCATTCTCTGGGACAAGAGGGTGGGAGTGACATGTTTTGAGGCTAGTTAGGGCCTTTTTACAGCGAGAAACACAGGACCTGCTATTCCCTCCAGTGGTGGAAATGGCAGAAACTGTAAGTAAGCAAGGATTTGAACACAGCTATCTCTCCACCATTTGCTTGTAATAAAAGGACATCATATCGAGCTTTTAGGAACCACGCTGTGACTAAAGGGAAGAGGGAAGAATCCAAACAGAACGGTCACATGGAAGGTTTCTCCCAATATGCACAATCTTTTCTTGTCCTCCAGAATTTTGCATAATCCTGGCTCGAATCTGTGCTGTTAACAAGTCTTTCCTTGGGGAGACTATACCCTATTCCAGCTGATGCACACTAGTAGGAAGTGTTTCCTGAGATAAGTACATACAAGTATAGTACTCCAGCATTCTGTGTGGCAAGTACCCATGTAAGAAAGGGCTGGTAAAGAAAGAAGGGGCCCATTAAACCTTAGAAATATGGGTGGGCTCTTTAGCCTACAGCCCACCAGTTTTTTGATGCTCCGCCTTTCCTGCCTGTGCAGGGARGCACTGGGTTTTGTGCCAGTGAGTCCTTTGTCACCGTCTGCTTCTCGGCTGCTAACAAAGGGCCACATCATCCTGTAATTCTCAGGTGATTGAGAGACTAGGTTGTTAAAGCTTTGTCCTCTTCCTGACCTGCTCCCCTAAAGATTCAAGAGAAAGGAAAACTGCATTTTAATATGAATGAGAGTCTAATTTTTGTTATTCTTTCTTGACTGCCTTCCTTTCACAAACATGTCATCTCAGGTCCAGACTGTGAGTTGTGACCAAGCTACAGGGGGCAGGCTGTCTGGAGCCAAGAGCTGGGCTAGTACTGAGGGCTACAGGTCAGAGACGAAGTGTTTTCCTAATTTTGACCTGAAAGAGTTCAATATAGACAAATATCAAAGAAGTCTCCTTGGAAGAAAAGCCAGACAAGCTCAACAGAATAGAAGAGGCAAGCAGAAATTCTATGTGCCCTCCCCTAACACATGCACTTCTGACAAAGAATGATGGCTCCCAGGGAAACCTCTGGGGGGCAACAGGTTTCATGTTCACTAATACCATGCCTCACCCTGCCAGCTCTCTGGGCAGTATAAACATGAGAAGGATGACACAGGGACACTCTGTGACACATCATCGTGTTACCAGAACACAGATAATCCATTTTTGAGCTAGCTAAGGACAAAACAGCACCTAATCTACATAAATTTTCAGACAATCCCTATCAGTACAACATTACCCTGCTGATTAAAATGGTTTTAGCATTGTTCTGAGATAGGAACCCATAGCATTTCTGACCCAGTGGTACTCCAGAGATGGAGTTACAGAATCAGTTGGCTTCAGTGCTTTCCTAACTCTGGCCTCTGTAAACTGGTGCGCTTTTACTACTTCAGTGCAAGTTTTGAGCTCCAGCCCTCTGAAGGCAGTAATCCTACTGACACTAACTCTGGATCCCTTTTAGAAGGAACTTCCTGCCTTTCTTGCATGGTCCTGCCTCATCTGTGCTGAAGCTAAGTGTGCTTTTCAATCTGATCTTTTATCTCAGCTGTTGAAGGACTGTGGAAAGAGTTCGTTAGGAAATGCTTCATCCCAGTGAGTCATTGTATTTACCTCCATACACTTAATGAGGCAACATATGCTTACTCACCTGAGTAATGCTCTGTAGCATTAGGCCCTTAAGGGACTGAGAACTGAAAAGTTTGCAATAAAGGGGGAGAGAGAGATATATCTTTGGGCTGAAAAATAAATTGCTGTTATTTGACCTTCTTGGGAAAAACAGCTAAATCTGCATTGGGGCTAGACTAAATCTGACTAGCTAGCTATTCCAGCTGAGAACAGTTGCAAGAGAAACAGAATGAGTGGATACTTGTACATACTCTACAAATCACTCTCAGCCAATAATTTTAAAAGCACATCAGCTCTAGACATCCATAGGCAGCATATCCAGTTTGCAGGCTGATGGTGCCACTGGGCAGAGGATCCAGACCCAGTACCCTGGGGAGCATCCCAGTTATCTACATTGTACTTCCTATGGCATCCTCTGTGCCTGTATGTTTTGTGGAGTTACTGTCCCAACACATTTTTATATATATCATTTATTTGGAGGAAATAATAATATTTCTTTTCCTAAATAAAACCTGATTTAGATAGTATGATTTTATACATTCACAGAAATCTTTTTTCTCACACAAAGACATTTCAAAAAGGTATGCTTGATGATCTGGGAGGGAAACCAACCAATATCAAAAAAATTATACACCAAGAGCAATTCTGCTGTGTTTCAAAACCATTTCCCAGTGTAACTCCCCCACTGCTCACATACAAAATATCCTGCGTAGGGGAGGAGATATGTTGGCAGAGGCAGTGTTACTCCGGCTGTAAAATGCTAATCCTTTTGCCCCGGGTGTTGCTGGGCAAACATGTCATCTCTGATGACTCAGTTCTGCAGTCTGTGAGATAGGCAAGAATGCTTTGTGGAGTCTTTTGGTATTGGGAAGCAGTCTCCAGCTAGGTTTCTTTGTCAATAAACATTATTGACAAAGTGCTTATTATTTTGCCTGATGCGTGCCCCAACATGTGGGGCCTGTTGTCATTGCGAAGAGACAATCTTCTGTGTGAATCAAATGCAGGTGCTTTTGTTTGTAAACACAGTTCCCCTGGTCCTGCACTGCTGCAGCCCAGGTGTTGACACATTCATATTTCCTTCATCTTTACAATGGGTTATTTTTGAAGAGTTTGTACAATACCAAAAACAGCATCATCCAGGTGTACAGGCCATGTCAGTGTATGGACCATGCAGATTAATGGCCATCACCTCCATATTCCACTGTATAAATGTTTTTCCTATTTGACAGGGTATCTCTTTTAGTGCGTGYATTAGCTAAACCCTCAACAGGAAGCAAACAGCCTGGAGTGAGTTTGGGATGCCCCAGGCCATGACTGCAGGGGAAGCATCCCGGAGCAGTAGACAGGCCAGAGGCCTGTACCAAACCAGTATGGGGATACAGACAAGAAGCAGGTGAAGCTTCTGGTTCTACATTTTATCCCTCTTGCCCAATTATAATTGCTTTCCTCTGCATTCCTAATTGTCTCTCTGTTCTGGATCCTGTCTGAATTCTAACTGAGAAACAAAGTCAACATTAATTCAGAGGTCAAAGGTGGGCCCAGCAAAGCCCTCCCAGGCAAGCAGCACTGCAAAGCAGTACTTTCAGCTGTGAGCTTATAAAGGCACACTTGCTAGCCCCCACTTATGCAGCATACTGGTGAGAGTGAGCCTAGGGGCAAGCTGGTATCAGCTGGGGCTCATTTCTTATGATGACTCAGCTGGGGCAAAAGAGATATATGGACACAAAGGAGGCTTGTCTCTACTGTCTCCAGAAGATTYTTTTTTTCTTTTTAAACAGGGTAATAGAGTTAGTACTTACTCCTCTTCTTTATGTATACAGGTAGGTGCCTGTATCATTTTTCTTCCCACTTAGGGGTTGGGGAGGGAAAAATCTCTCCTTGCTCTGTCACGTGTCTTTTTTTTCCTATCTCTCCTGTGTGATTTTCCAAGGTTTTGTAAATCCTAGGCTATGAGATCCTCCTGTTAAGCTTCTAATTTCACTAAAGGAAGCACCATTTTTTTTCTTCCTTCCCTAAGTGGATGGTAAAACTTGGCTTTGAATGCTTATCTTATGCAGTTGGATTCCTTTAGAATCTGATCMAGTAATTTCTACTTTTCCCCTAGTGTGTAGCAAAAAGAAGTTAAATCTTTGTGAGCTATTGTTTCTTCTAAGGACTAGAAAAATGTAATAATGACTGAGGAAAGAAACTTAGAAAATGGGAAGTGTTATTTCACTGTGGCCATGCAAAACAGGCCTGTGTCTGTCTCAACCTTGGGCTAGCCACTAGAGAAGCTATTCAAAGAGCAATTTGTCTTTCTTTTGAGCCCTTCTCCTTGCAATACAGATACTCCTCTGGACTGCTGTTCCCCTCCAACCCCCAGTCTGTATTCATTTGTGAGGAGGTGGAGTGCCTATCTATTTGCAATGATGGTTACGATCTGCAATGCAGACATGTATAGCCTCTGCATGCC
>NW_028185506.1:1967346-1981897 GCF_003343005.1 Rhea americana | reverse complement strand
AGCAAGGAGGCGGAGGTGAGGAGGCAGTGTTAAACTTGGAGAGGGGGTGGGGGTCTGCCTAGCCCTGTCCACGAGACAGCTCTGCTCAGGCCTTTGCCCTGAGGTGAGAACAACACTCTTCCCTCCACCCCCAAGCAGGGAGGGTTGTGCCAGCAGCAATGGCTTTGGCTCCATCGTGGCACCCAGAAGCCAAGCTGGGAAGCTGGCCCTGTGTCTCAGCCCTCCCCCACTCCCTGAATACCCCAGAGCCCCTCCCCTCCAATCAACTCACTCTTAACATGACAATGGCCATGACAATCCCTTCTAACCAAGRCTGGCCTGGGGAGGCCATAAAGCATCCCCCTCACCTCCGGCTAATGGAGTATCTGCATGCGGGCTACCTGCAGCAGGAGCGTGGCTTGTCAGCTCGCAGCCTCCTCGGGGCTGGGGGCTCCCGGTGATGAGTACCCACCTGGCCCTGCCACCCTACCCGCCCTACCCTGGTGCAGTGAGGTATGGGGACTATTACTGGCCTTCTCCAGGCAGCATGGACAGCGTGTCGGCAGAGGACGTCCCCACAGCAGATGCCCTTCTCTTTCCTGCGGCAGAGAAGATCTCTCGCCACCCAGGTAGGCATTTCGGCCTGCTGACCCACAGGGAAGCGAGTCAGGACCCTCTCGGCCAGGGAAGGATGCAGCTGGGCCGGGGAGGGGCAAGAGGTCTGAGGCAACAGCTCAACTGGACGTGGTGTGCTGAACTCCTCAGCTATRCCTGTCCTCCGGTGGGGCCCTGCCCCGATGGCAGGCCGCAGGTCTCCTCCGTCTGCCTGTCCTGAGAGCTGCTTGCTGCGAGGGTGTTGATGGCCGTGGCTACTGGGTCTCTAGCCGTCCCCCAGGTGCGAGCAGCCGGGGGTTGTCCGGCCCCTCCGCAGGGCCCAGTGTGGCATGTGTGTGTGGACGAGACAGGGGAAGAACGTGGGACCTGCTCGCAAAGGAGGCAGCCGTGGGTGTGTCTGCTCCCCTTCCCTTGTAGGGGTGCGTGTGTGCAGACACTCAGCACAGCTGAGTCGTGCTGCCTACAACTGCCAAGCCTGTGCATGTTCTCAGGGCACTTGAAATGCTAAATCTCTTGTGAAAGCAGGCTTGATTCTGAGGCATCTCTGTCTGACTCTGCTCACTCCAGTTATTTCCTTTCTCCTCAGCTGTCTCTCCAGCGTCTTCCAGTTCTGGGACCCTCATTCAGTACACTCCAGATTCTGCCACAAGCCCCACCACAGAAGACCCATCTCCCCATCCTGCTTCCCAGAAGATCAAGGAGGAAGGTGAAGGTGGGGTGAAGAAGGCAAAGAGCCGTACAGCATTCTCCCAGGAACAGCTGCAAACCCTGCACCAGCGGTTCCAGAGCCAGAAGTACCTCAGCCCCCAGCAGATCCGGGAGCTGGGCTCGGCCCTTGGGCTTACTTATAAGCAGGTGAGCATCTTGCTCTGAGCACTTGAGTTGCCAGGGTGGTTTGAGTTTTCTATTTTCTTTTTCTCTCTTTTTTTTTTCCTTTTCTTAGACTCTGGAGGAATGGTTCCTCATTGCCTTATTTATGCCATTGCTTACATGAGAGTGGGTGTGAAAATTTATGACTCAGCCTTCCTCTTATGTTGGTTCCAGCACTATCTGCTGTGCAGGTTTTTGAGAGTACATACAAGTGCAGGGCTATGTGCAGAGTCAAGTTAGTATTCTGTATGGATGTATGTCGTCTCTGATAAACATGAAAGAATGGATACCTGTTGCCTTTCTGAGTCAGAATGGCACCCTGTCCCTCCCTCTAGAAAGAGGGCCACAGCAACTGATGCGTGACTCTGAGGGAGTGACTCATTCCTGAATCAGCAGTGATCTGGACATAGCACTAAGATGTTCCTGCTGTACAAGCTGCCTTTCTGCAGTTGTACTGCCTGGCCTGTCTTTTGAGCAGGACTTTTGATGAGTGATCATGAAAGATCTCATTGTGACCTGAGCAGTAAGAATGTTAGTCTTTGTGTCAGCATTATGGTTCTACTGCTACCTGAGTCTGCTTCATATTGTTGTGTACAATATTGGGAGCCAAGCAGTAACTGTATTGTAACTAACTGTATTATAACATGCAAAACATCTCTAAGATATGTGGTAARCTCTAAGTAAGAAAGAATTTGTAATGTCCTATGTTCTTCCCCCATTGCTTTTGTAGGTGAAAACATGGTTTCAGAATCAACGGATGAAGTTTAAGCGTTGCCAGAAGGAGAGTCAATGGATGGAAAAAGGAACATATCAACCACAAGTGAGAGTCAAGTGCTAGTTTTATTTCTTATAAAAAGGCTTAGGGCAGTGTCATTTTAAGCCTGTTGTGGCAATTAAAATAGCTTTCTATTTCTGGTCCATTACCTCCTAGTTAAAACCAGGTAAAAAAATAAATAGCCAACAGGGCCAGCAAGGCTACTCTTGGTGGCTTTCTCCCTAGCCTAGTGCTCAAAGACGTATTAGGCTAGGAATTAGTGACTTAAGATCTTGTCAGTCTCTGTTTATTACTAGTCTTTTGTACTGGTTGTCCTCGCTATAAATACTATTGTTAGCTTTTTTTTTTTTGGGGGGGGGGGTCAGGGGAGGGAAGGAGACATGTACAAAAGAATGAACTCAGGTGGTATGGTAGTTAGTGTTTGTTACTGAACATTCTTCTCTCCTTCCCAGAATGGGTTTCACCAGGCTGCATACCTGGATATGACCCCTACATTTCACCAGAGCTTCCCTGTTGGTGCCAGCAGAAACATTCAGGCTGTGAACAATGTTCACCAGGCTTACAGCAGTGGCCAGACATATGGGAATGGGCAGAGCCTGTACCCATTCATGGCTGTGGAGGATGATGGGTACTTTGGAAAAGGTGGGACAAGCTGCAGTACCCAGCAAGCCATGGGTTTATTAAGCCAGCAGATGAACTTTTATCATGGCTACCCTACCAACGTGGATTATGCCAGCCTGGAGTCAGATGAGACCTACAGCTTCCAGAACACCTCTGACAGCATCACACAGTTCTCAGGCTCTCCTGTACGGCATCAGTACCAGGCCCCTTGGCATCCCTTGGGGACTCAGAATGGTTATGAGTCTTAGGCCAAAGTATTTTCTTTCATCTTTTTGCAGTGCTTCTCATTAGTTTCTAGGGTCTTGATCCAGAGATCCGGTTTTGATTCCTTTCTCTTCTCCTCTTTTCATCCCTACTCTTGTTCTATTCATTGATGGGGCACAGCACCCTGCTGCCTTGGCTGGGCTCCTTTTCTGATTTAAGGGCATTGGTCTGTGCATAGCTAATCCCTGGCAAGAGTGATTTATGTTTGAACTATTCATGAAGCGGAACATACAATGCTACAGCAAGATGCAACTGAGGTTGAAAAGGTCTGTGTCCACTGTCCAAGATCCACCTTCCTCTGCTGCCTCTTCAGTAGGTGACTTTCTGATCCTTGCCTTGTGTGTCTTGCAGCAGAGCTTTGCTGGAGAAGAATTCTCTGCACTTCAGTATGTTTCTGTTAGAAATGCCCTATTGTAGCCCAGAATCTTCACTACTTTCTTGTCTATTTCTGTTGTGACTTCAGTCTGCTGCTACTAAGTTCTTCATCTGGGTCTTCCCTCACTGAAGAGCTAAATGAGATCACCTGATCTTAGACAATTTTATTCAAGGTTAATCTTAGCTCTTTCTTCTAGTGGGGTCAGCACCTGCCTGCCTCTGGCCTGCTGCCTTCCTGTGTAAATGGGGCAGCTGAGGGGAGGGAAGGAGCACAGGAAAGAAAAATGGGAGAGAGTAAGGCCCGTATTTGACAAATGTTCTTTGTGGTACCCAAAGCTGCTAACTCTTTGGTACCTGTTGGCTCATTCAGGATGGTGTCTCTGGATTTGTTCTCACATGGTTTAGAACTTCTTCCACATCTCTGGCTGCGGTGGCTTGTCCCCTCCTGGAATTTGCAGGAGAGGGTACCCTAAAGTGTGGTTGTTGCAAGTGTGAGGACTGGCTGTGTAGTCCTCATTTGAGTGATGAGAACAATTTTCATATGAGTACATGAAGGTCTGCTAGCACTTCAAATACAGCATCACTAGAATGCAGCTTTCCCTGGGGTAGAGGGGAGAAGCTAAGTAAAATCCAGTTATTTGATGTTTAATGTCATTTAACCTGGAATCTGRATGTAGGGAAAGAAAATCCTATTGGGTCCCAGTGAGGTCAACATGCTAGAGGCTAAAGGAGGATGGTTCCTTCCTCTCATCCCAGTATTTTTATCCCTTCCCCAGGAATTACTTGAGTCTCTCCCATATTCTTCTGTTGAAAAAGGCACTGGCTGCCTCATCTGACATCAATATGCAAGTTCTGGGGAAGGTGAGAAGCTTAGAGAAACCTATTCAGACAAAGTGAGGAAAAACTCCAATTACTTTTTTTTTTTTTTTTAAGACAACTTGAGTCATCCCTGCCAGTATTGAGAAGCTGGAAGTCAGCTCCACCTGGTATATGAAACTAACTTTTTAATGGGATGTGGAACTGCTGAGTCCAGTTTGCCACTGCCAAGAATGCAGAAYTCTCGTGTAAGCTGGCAATAATGGTATAAGTGGTAAAAGCATAAATAGCTCTGTGGTAGGGTGGGTTTGTTGTTAATGCACAATTCTTACTGCAATCCTGTCCTCTAATACCTGTGCAAGGATTTTTTTATTGTAGTTGAACTTTAACTGCAAAGGAGACAAGTTTACTGTTACAGAATCACTTTTCCTGCAGTATATTTTGTATATTTTCTTGCAGTGATTTTTGATCCTTGGTGTATGTATGTGGTTTGTTATTCCTTTGTTTCTGCCTAATGCTTTTACAAACTTGTCTGAATTGAAAATAAAATGACTTTATTTTAATGCTAAAATAGTAGTGTGGCTGGCTTGTATTCTTAATCAGAAGAGGCTTTCAAGGGTTTCAATGGTTATTTTTCAGAAATTTAAGAGTAGTAATATTGAAGTAAGGGGTAGAAAATGGAACCCTGTTGTGTTCCTCCCAGAAGAGGCATGATGAAGCAGCTACCTAAGGGAGTAAGTAGGTGATTAACTTCCATCAGTCTCATCTTTGATATGCAGGTGTGCTCTTGAGGCTAGGCAACTGAACTGCTGGATTGCAGTGATGTTCAGCCCTGTGAAATACTTGCATTGGGTTTTGAACTGCAATATGTTAAAAATAATTGTTTGAGTCTAAGAGGGGTACTTAGTTAAGATGAGAGCCCAATAAAAGCATCTTTTGAGACTGTGTAGCCAGACTGCAGCTGTGTAGGGGATTCCTGTGCTATGCTACTGCATCTCAAATAGCAGCAGCTGTTTGTATATGGATAATTGAATTCTGTCATGAAGCTGTCTCCTTCCTTTCTTGCTTTTTCCCAAGACTGCATTTCTTTACTCTAGACAGTTAAGCAACACTTAAATTAAAAGTACTGAAACATAGAAAGTATGAAGAGGAAAGGATGAGAAAGAATTTTTGTTATGCAGTAAAAGTAGCATGGACCTGACATCTCCCCATTTGCAGGCCAGATAACTTTTTGCAGTGCAAGGTTTGCAGCCTATGCCTAGACACCTCAGACAACTTCCTCCTACAAAGGCTCAACCTCCCACTCCCTCATCTTCTTACACATGTTCAGCTTCATCCCTTGGAAGCACAGAGCATGACAGTACTGCAAAAGAAAAGCAGATACGCTTTAGCAGGGCCAAGTAATGCACTTAGTCTTGTGTTCTAGCCTCAGGTTGGCTGAACAGGTTTAACACTGCTTGAAAAAACAAAGATGAACCATATACCTATAGAAGTCCTAGCTACCAAAGCCTTGAGTCTTAGCTTTAAAATGAGTAGCTTCTACTTTTTTCCTCCTTTTTAAATGAAAATGTAAGCTCTAAAGGAATAAACAAGGTGCACAGACTTCTACAGAAAGATTGTAGAGGTGCTTGCTACAGATTACCTGTGTTTGGGCATGTTTCTCTTCCATGTTTCTGTTACTGAGATGAGGTGAAGGTATCCAGAGCTCTACTGGAAGATGTCTTCCTCTCAAAACAGATATTATTAAGAGAGCCCTGGGATTGAGAGGCCTTGTCCTGCATGCTGTAGGTTTACAATTGTTTGTTACTATCTCTACTATGGGGGTGTTTTTGCAGTAGCAAAATGTTTCTGTGTGGGTATGTTATTCCTCTGGATTGTTCAACTCTGTGTGCATGCAGGTTTGACAAGAACATGTAATTGTAGAGCCTAAGGGAGCATGCAAAATGCTTGCTGGAATTTTGTCAAGTGGCCTGGGAAGGACTGCTARTAGATCACGAAGGGTTTCTAGCAGCTATGGAATGAAGTAGGGCTTARCTTGTTTGCACTGCTGGAGCTCTTCTCAGTTATCTTGATGTGCCTGTATCATCTCAAAGTGTGAAACAGCTGCACAGGTAATTACAACACTATTACCAAAATCAGTGGAGACACAATTCCATATAGTCTTCTGCAAGACTTATATTTCCAAGATGGTTCCTATCAGTTCCTTACAGCAAGTGCATGCATGTCCATAAAAGCCTTTTCTTGCTAGGATACATTACACCTCTGTTAGGGCTGCAGCATTCTGCACACTACAAGCTTGATTTGCCTTGCTAGCAAATCTTTTTAGGTATAGCTCCATCCTTAGGCTGGTACGAAGCTTTCTGTATGTTGTATAAAGTGTGGGAATAAGCCATCGACATTACAGCTGATACATCAACATTAAATTTGTCAATGCTGCAGGTGAAGTTCCAGTGGTGCAAAAAATCCCATCCAGATTGGATCTAGTACAAACTGTTTATACAAATCAAGTTTTATTCTCTAGGTAACTGGGTCCCAGTCTCTGCTGTCCCATAGGCAAAATACCAGGTGAGTAGTCTGATGCAAGCAGCTTCATTCTTTGCTTTCAGTGTGGCCTGCAGCAATGTTTTACAAGGTACACCCTTCTGAGTGGTCCATGAGCAAGTACCCATAGTTCCAGTTGTCTCTCCAATGCAGATAAAAGATGTGATCTTTACCTGAACAGTCTGCCCTAGAGGCATTTGCAAATGTTATATTTAGTCATTTAACTACACTGCATGACTCAAAGGCTGAGCTGACAGAGCTTTGGAATTTTTCAGTAAAGCGTTGCCACACGTCTCCTGCATGGCTTACCTTCAGTGGCCAATAATGTCTTTGTTGATACTGAGCAGTAAAAGGGCATAAGGGACCCAAACTGATGGCACTGGCATTGGAGGAAAAAAAATATTTTGTTGTTGTTGTTGTTGTTTTTTCTTATAAAGGCCATTTTGTTTCCGTGTTGTCTTTAATTTTTAAGAGTCCCACAAATCAGAATTGTAGTCTCTTTCTGTAGCCCTAAGGTCTAGAAGTAATTTCTCACTGTAAACAAAAAAAAAAACAGCTGCACACACACAATGTGTCTCCAACAGCTGGGCTTTATCCTAATCAGTGAATCTCTTAAAAACTAGAATATCAGAACTGTTGCCTTAGGTGAGCCCCAAGGTCTCTCCAGGCCTCTGCTAGATACTGGGGGGGAAAAAAAGAAAAGAAAGTAAATCTTGTGTGTCTCTCTCTGGCTGGCTGTGGGAAAGGGATTGCCTGTGTCAGGAGCTGCATTCCTGCTATTGTTACACAGAACAGCAGGAATGCAGCTCCCGATACAGGCAGACTTCAATGGACTCCTTTCCTGGAAATTGCTTTACTTGTCTGTTTGAACTGCTTCAGGCTTTTGGTCTTCAGAATCATCTACAGCCGTAAGTTCTGTTCTTGAATGATGACCTCTAGGAAAAAATATTTTATGAGAGTTCTGAGGAAACTGCAAGAGTTAGCAGTGTTARCAGTTTTGCTGAAGTTTTCCCTCTGCAAGCCAGCCCCAAAGGCATCACACCAAGATCCTACCTGTCCTAAAGCATTCCTGAGAGAACAGGGCATGTCAGGTGACTCCTCTTCCAGAGAAGTATGAATGTAGGGTTCCTTGCCCACCAGGATCTGTCACAATCTCAGCTTCTTCCCTTCCACGTACAACTGCCTTTGATGGGATGGCATGGAAGGTTTTCATATCATAATCAGGTTTATACCAGCAGGTTGGCTCCAAAAGAGTTGAAAAACCTCCTCACACTCATGGGAGAGCCCTTATAATTGCTGCTATTGTAGTCCACCTTCTGATGTTAATCAGGACCTTAAGGGTGCTTTTTAGCTAATTCAGTGGATCCCCACCCTCTGATGGGTTAAGTGCATATATGTTAAGGGATTACTTGGACTAGGACAAGTGTTTATGTACCTGTGCTTTAAAATGGATTTCCAAAAAGCCTTATTTTTTTTCCTCAAATCATACTGACTATCCAGTTTTCACCCTACAGCTCTATAAACAGTATAGCTGTACAACCAAGGAAGCAGACAGTGGCTGCATGAGGAGTGGAGTGTAATCGAACAGCAGTAGTACTTACGGAAAAGTAAACAACTTTAGCAGTATAACACCAATACTGCTTTTTCCTCCAGTTTGACACATACCTGCATCAATTGCCTTCATGTTATACCCATTAAAAAACAAAACAAAACAAAAAAAAAGCGTAAGAGTTGCTTCATTACAATAAGACAAAATAATTGACATAACTAAGGAGTTTGATACAAACCCCATGACTTAGGGAACTGGACCCAGTTATTAAATATACTTAGATACACATATCTATTTCTAGGTATTTAGACACATATATAATATTAAGGTTAGAAATGATGATATATTTTAGCCTGGTGCCAGTATTACATATTGATAGTTAGAAGAGATTCCTAAGGTGATATTTACCACATCTAGTCCTTTGACACTAGGTATCTGTCATCACCAAGAGTACCAAAGCTGATCCACTGATAACACAGAAAAATCTCTGCCCATAGTTTCAGAATCAAATCAGTAATAACAACAGAACATAGTTGCTATGCTTATTTACTTTCCTTCTGGGTTTCAGGTTGCAATGCCTTGTTACAGTGAAAAAAATTACAGAAAAATACATAATCCAAATTAAAAAAAAAAGAAGTATTGCTTGCCATTTATTGTTTGTAAAGACACTTCTAGTTTTTGTCAAGGACAGATACAGAAAGATACAGTCTAGAAGAAAGAGCATGTTTACAATTTTTTTCCTTATAATTGTCACAGTGCCTTAGTAGGCACTACATCAGTTCCACACTTTGTGGCTTCATCAGATGGATGCTGACATGTGACAGTAACTTCTCCAATCCAATGCAAGATCTGTGATGAGTACCTCTCCTGACAGCCCACATGTTCATAGGCTTTATACACACACAGCTCTACAGCACTATGTACAGATGAGACTCCTAAAGGAATCTGTGCCTACTCTGAGGCAGGTTATGAGGTCTGTAATTTAGAAGTTCTACAGAATGACCTAGTTAGACTGACCTTGAGTTTCACTGTAAGAGAACTTGGTTGTATGTGCTGATACAGAAAGAGTGTGTGTTTGTGATGCCCCTGAGTCAGAGAGTCCATGAATAATGGAGAGATAAGAATAAAATCTGATTCCCAGCTGCCCAAGCCCTCCACATCCACAGTATTTAGGAATGATAGAGATGGTGACCAGCAGTGGTTGTTGGGAAAGGTGTCCCTATGGGGGCTGGGTGGTGAAAGTTATAGCCATCACCTGTCTTTGTGCCAGAATATTCCACACTTCCAGGATAGCTGTGATAAAAGTCTACTTTGTGCTGGGCAATGAAGCCCACTGTCTGCTGGACGCTGCAGGTTCCCCCACCTTTGCCAAACATTCCCCCGTCCTCACTGGTCATGATTGTGTAAGCATTCTGCCCTGCACCATAGTGCTGAAGGGGGGAAGGCATGTTTTGGATGTTGCTTGCTGCTGTGATTGGGTAGCCCTGGTGAAATTTGGGGTGCACATCCAGATAAGTACTTGTCTGGAAGCCATTCTGAAAGAGAAAGACAGAGTGAATCAAAACACATAGTTTCTGCACTTGTGCACACAAACCTAAAACATATTGGGGATCTTTCTTCACTTTCCACACTGTGTCTTGATCAGCAACGATGGAATGGAAGGGCAAGGAGAACTACATCCATCCTCGTAGCTCAGTGGGATGCACTATATAAGGAACACAGTTTTTCCCTGGAACCATTTAAGTGGCATAGTCAATCCATGGCTATGCCACCTGCGAAACATGGAGAGTCAATGACATATCTGTGTCCCTGTGCTGACCAAATCAGGAGGCAGGATGAGCTGATACTTATATAGTTAATGGCCTCAGTGGAGGAATGCACTACAGGACTTCTCTGCCCAGACAGAAGGGCCATGTTGAGCCATGTACTATATTCTTACCTGTGTGAGACACTGAGCCCGCTCCATCCACAAGCTATGCTTCTGGCACCTTTTCAGCTTCATTCTCCGGTTCTGGAACCAAGTCTTTACCTGTGTGGGGAGGGGAGAGCAGAGAAAACATGAGCAAAGAAAGGGAATAACAAATGTTATCCCAGACTCACAAGCCACAGAAAATCAGGGGAGAGTGACCAGATGGCATGGATACATAGGCAGCATTAGATAAATCCCTTTAAGAGTTACCTAGGGTTACTACCAAGGGGAGATGTCTGCCTAACAGCTTCAGCAGGCTGGTACAGAATCTGTGAGGGGGAGGCAACATTACGTCCAAGTGAAAGTTAATTGTTGTGACTTATGTATTCATTAGAGTCAAGGTGATGACTGGTGTAAATTAGACCCACATAGGTCCCTACAAGAACTCTGGACTACAGGCAAACTTCTGAGATGCTGTTTTTGCAGGGGAACTAGTATATGCATGTGGGTACAGAAGGGAAAGTCTTGTTTCTCATATCCAGCAGTTCTCAAATTCGAAGCTCCTTGCTAGGGTGAATTCCAGAGCCATTTCCCCCCAGGGCTGTGTCTGCACTGTGAGAGCAGCTATTGCAGGGATGTTGATTGAAGGAAATAGTAAATTGTCCAGCCAGTCTTGCTTCTAACAGAACAACTGTGTGGGTGTGTATGCATGTACATACAATGAATATAAAATGACTTTAATCCCAGGATATCCAGGAGCACCCAGGCCGTTATGCTTAGATCTGATATCCAAATTCCAGATAGATTTTGGAGTTGCAACTGCAAGCACTTGTGCAGCATGTTTAAGACAGAAAACTCCAGGAGTAGGAGAACAGCATGCCAGGCCTTCTGTGAAGTTCATCAGTGTCTGGAGATAGCCTGCAATGGAATGCCAAGCCCAAAGTATGGGTCATACCTGCAGACCACATACACATCACTGTATTTGCAATACTACTGCAAATGTCAGCAACAGTCTCTTTAACTGCCATCTCACTGGGGGCTCAAGAGGCCCCAGCCATGTGCCACTGACTCTCCTGCCCCCTGAAGTGCTTCAGATCTCTGGGCATGAATTGGGGAGGAGCTACTGTCAGCTGGCACTTTTGCCTCTACCCTGTACTGGGGAATCATCTTTCCATCCTGTCACTGTCTTATGTGAYCATTCAGCCATTCTGTGACACATATACCATGGATTAAAGTTTCCATGTTTACCTGCTTGTATGTGAGCCCAAGGGCAGCAGCCAGCTCCCGAATCTGCTGGGGGCTGAGGTACTTCTGGCTCTGGAACCGCTGGTGCAGGGTTTGCAGCTGCTCCTTGGAGAAAGCTGTACGGCTCTTTGTCTTCTTCAACCCCCCTATGCCATCTTCTCCACYCTTCTGAGACTTAGCAGTGGGTAGTGGGGATAAGGATGCGGAATGTGGACTGGTGGCTGAATCTGGTGTGAACTGGCTGAAATTCCCAGAACTGGAAGAAACTGGGGATACTTCTAGATATAAAAAGATAACAGGAAAAGGTACAAGACATAATGAATAGCTGTACAGGTACAAGTATGCTTCCTGCCTGCTGTGGGATGAGGTCAGAGCTCCTTGTCTATGAAACAGAAGCCCTGCGTGAAGCAAAGACCTGTATATCCCTACTCCTTGCATGGAGCTCTGAGTACTGACAAATCCACTGACAGTGGACACCTTTCTAGCTTATACCTCCAGGATGACTATGGTTTTCTTTCAACATATGGAAGAGTCAGGGCATAGAGGGGAGAATGATGCACATTGGCTCACAGTTTTACTATCCTGCATATCCTCCTTCAAAAGGCTCTAGTAATATTTTGGTCCTAGTCTGATGTCATGTGAAGAGACCTAAACATGGATGAAAGTATACCTGAGTTGCCAGCTCAGGTCCCCTTATATTGTCTGCCCAAGCATCTCAAGGCACTTGATATAGAAAATGGCAAAGCAATCTCCATATTGGCTCTTTTCTGCCTGTGACTCTCACCAGACTGTCTCACTGCTGGACATACATATATAGGTGTAGTGACCTATTAGGCTTGAGGGGGCCTTTTAGCAAAAGAACAAAGAAGAGAGACTTGACATGGAGTTGAGAAAGGAGACAGGAAACGTGGGTGTGTGAGAGAGGTGAGAAGACTCAGTGATCATGTATTAGGCACATGGGGGTCAAAATTCAAGAGTGCAGAGAAAGCTGCCCAGGCTCTTTCTCATTTTTCCCAGTACATGTCCTAAGAGTGTCTCTGAAGAACAAAGCTGAGATAAAGATCTAAAGGAAAAACTTCCTAAACCATCTGGGCCACTGGGCCAGACAAAAGCTGCTTAGATGCAAAGCCATTCAAGCTGTTTGAACAGAAAAATGCTATCAAGAAAGATCACCTCAGTACCTTTCTGTCAAGTGGCTGAGCGCTGGGGTCTCTGAGAGTCTGAGATCTTTTCAGGGCAGTCCTTAGGACTGAAGGGTTGAGATTCCAATCTCCCCCTCCCCACACCTGCTCTGCCAAACCTGCCCATGTCTTCTTCCTCCAGGTTCTCCTCTGGAAATCCTTCTGCATGGTCCATCCCCTCTCTTCCTATGGACATTTCAGGAAAGAGATAGGTGCAGTACCTGGGCAGTGCCATTTAAGTACACATCCTTCTGAATGTTGAGCCCATCAGCTCCCAATTTCCTTCTTCTTCACCTTGAAGCCTGTGACTCAGAAGCCCACTGAAACATCCTCCTCAACACCCTCAAACACATGCACAACATGAGCTCTCTCCCAAACCCTTTYTTCTTCTGTCCTCAGCTGAGAAATTACTAAGGAATCACCCAAAAGCATTGAGGTGTTTCTGGGCCTTGGAAGGCTGCAAGGCTATGGCTATGGTACTTTTTTCCCCTGTTACCCTCCCAACAGAGGCACGAGTGCTCTTTATGGTGCCTCACACTTCTGGGAGAGCTACTTCTGTTTCACAGATCTCCTCTCAACTATTTCCTAACCGTAAGTGCTGATAACATGCAGCACAAGCTGTGTGGGAGACAGATATGTAGTGGGGCAGGTTGCTGGTGCTGAGGAGCAGAGCCATGAGAATTATAGAGTATTTTTGGCTACAAGAAGAGATGAGCTGTAAAGAGAAGAGCTGCAAGTGTCTGGAGTAGTATGTGAAATGGGAGAAGACCTCAGAGCCTGAGAGGAAGCTGAAATGTGGGAACTGGACAACAAGATTTTCATGTGCTGACCACAGGATGCTTGGCTCTGGCAAGCTGTGCAGGAAAAATTTTGTAAGTAGAAAATGAGCACACTGAGAAAATGGACTTGGAGAACAGGAAAGTCTTCTGTCAGATAGGAACCACAGCACAACAATATTTAGCTGAAGCTTCCACATGTCCCTGCTCAGTCCATCATCCAAAACTCCTCCCTCCACGTGTAATTTAGCATCCACAGCTCAAGTCCTCCCAAAAAACTGGCCAAAGGTGCTCTTTCTCCCTTGAGAAGGGAGTGAGGAAAGCGGAAGCAAGAAACACAAACATTGGTGAAACAAACATAAATATGAAAACCTGCCAGACTCAGCTCCCACTAGCCCTTAACTGAAGGCAAGTAGTAGGCCTTCATTCCCATGACCAGGCTCTCCCTGAAGAAAGGGGCACTAAAGGATAGTGTTTGAAACTTGGTTTTCTAACCAAGAAAGCAAGCCTATCTGATGCCCATCTGGGCATCAATGAATCAGTCTATGTGATGTCTTTATGGTGCAGGTAGCATGTAGAGAACCTAAGCATTTGTCCAAAATTCATATGTGGCAATGTGTCAAGTAGCCATTAGTCCCTCTGCTGGAGCCTATAGCTCTCTATAGCATGTGACAGCTTGAAACAGACATTTTGAAAGCTCACTCTCCTCCATCCCCTCCCACTCATTAATGTTACAAGAGTATTATCCTGCAGACCAAACAATGGGACTGGGAGAAGACCTGTTTTCATTAGCTATTCTATTGCCACTCACTGAAATGGCAAAGAAATGCAATGAATAGAAAAAGTCACTGAGGTGAGGCCTAGGACTTTTTGACTTTTTGCAGCAAGGGAAAGGCAGGGAGACAGATCCAAGGAAAGGAGAGGGAAACAGAGACAAGCTGAAAGAAGTAGAGGGGAACAACACTGGACTTAAAGGGAGCAGGGAGCAGGTTTCCTGGCACAGTGATTCAGAACATGACTTGCAAAAAAAAAAAA
>NW_028185506.1:1931882-1967331 GCF_003343005.1 Rhea americana | reverse complement strand
AAAAAAAAAAAAAAAAAAAAAAAAAAGGTTTAATGAGCACATAAAAGTCATAGGGAGTTCTGCAGGGGCCTAAGGGAAGACTAGAGCAGAATTCCTCTTTAGGCACGTGTGACAGCATTTAGCTAAAGGGAGGCCCAGATATACCTGCCCTGAGAACCATGAACTTCTGTGAAACTGTATTGTCACACTATCTTTCAGCCTGGAGCAAGTGCCTGGAGCTGCCAGTGCCTGGACTCCCAGAAGCTCAGGTGAGGTTTAAGAAACCAGCTCACAATCACCATAAGAAAAGCAGCAAGGAAAGATGTTGTGACTGCCAAATGTCACCCATCCTCCTACCAACCACATTACTTTTTGCCCTGCTCACATAAGAGGAAACTATGTCACGGAGAGAGAAAGAGGTTTGACCAAGGTTTTTAGAAGTGACTGACTGACCTGGGAACACAGATATTCYAAAGTTCAGCTCTGGGACTTAAATACCTTACCTGCAGTCTGCCTCTTCTCTCCTGCCTCTGGAAACTGACTGCCCCTGGCTGCTCCTGCTGTTCCAGCTGAGCCTAGGGTATGTTCTTCCTCCCCTGCTGAGTTCCAGTAAAACTCCAGGTACCCCATGCCAGTCCCACTGGGGTAAGCCTGGTAGGGGGGCAGAGCCAAGTGTGCGCACATGGGGGCAGATGTGAGGGTGGTTCCCCCCGCTTCCAATAGATGGCACCTCCACTCAGGGCAGGTCCTACCAGCAACCCCAGGCAGCCCCAACTGTAGACGGGGAGTTACCTTTATAGCTAGCTTGAGACTGCAATATCCACCATCACCTGCTCCTCAAAGCTCTTTGTCATGTTAAAGAAGGTTGATTGGTGGGGTGGGGGCAGAGGGGGAGGAGGAAGGGRGGTGGGAAGCAACACAGGGCATAAGGACTAACAAATGTCCCTCCTGATTTCTTCCTATTCTGCAGGTCCCTCAGTCACACTAGAGCAAGGATCTAATCCAAAGTCCCAATAAATCTCCTCCTGTTTGTTTATTTGGGCTCAACTTAAACCTTCATACCATAAAATAATCTTGTGAGGATAGGTGTCCTGTAGAAGAAAGCTACTCACCACACTGGAGGAACAAGTCCCAAGCAATCTYCACCACATATGGGATTGAATGGGAAGTAGAGCTGGCATTGAACTGCATAGCACCACTGTGTAGTACTGTGCTGGGCAAACATAAGCCTTGGCTGCAGTTCACATGGAGGATTTCAAGACCTTTGCACTGTGGCTTGTGTCACACCAGCAACCSCACAACCTGGCAGCACCTCTACACTCCCAGTGCAGATGTCAGAAATGGAGCAAGGGAGCAAGACCTAAGTCAGAATCAGACGTGAGAGCTGAAATGTACATTTTTTTWAAATGAATTTTCCAGCTACACAAGACATTTGTGGGAGCCAGCTGAAAATGGGTTTGGCCCATCTCCGAAATATCTGTGCTGGGACAGACTCAGAAACACTGGRCAAGTTATACTCAGCACCAGATCTCATTGTCCAAAGCAGATGCAGAAATCAGCTGGCTGGTCTACAGGTCAACAATCAGCAGAGACACTTCACTTTTTGTATGAGGTAGAAGAAGGACCAATGCAATGAAGTCCATGGCTAACATGCTCCTCCAGAGCACATCAATACTGCCTTTCACTGCACATTATTTTTCTTAAGTATGCTTGGCTGTCCCAAGCTGACTGGAATAAAGAAGATGAAAAATTTCTTCTAAGGCAGTTGTTGCTGATACATGGCCCACTCAAGTGGGACAGGCACCTGCAAAACCTTTAATTAAATAACTAAAGGGAAATGAGTGAGTCACAGAAATCAGCTGTAGGCCTGCAAGGCTACCCTATAGGCTTGCTCCAGTCCCTTCCCTGAGTAGGTTTTGGTCTCCATATTTTTAGGGAAGGTTTTAGTAGTCTTATCTGGATAGATTTGGGGAGTCTTTAACTAATGTCTGTATTTCTCAATGAACAGAGAGAAATTCCAGAGTTAATTCAAATATTTCTTGCTAGAATCAGGCTTGTCTTTGTATGAGGACCTGTGCATGCCTCATGTCAGAAACCCACTGTTGAGGATGTTTAAGCCAGTTTAAATCTGTTCCTGCTCCCCCCAGCTCTCATCACTCCACAGGTGCATGTTGCTGCCTTTTCCCTGAGCCTGTAGTAGCACCCAGTACCTGCCCAACAGGTCAGAGAGGAACCAGCTTGCTGTGAGTGTTTTGAATAACAGCAAGGAGAAGCAACWTCACAGAGAGGTGAGCAAGACCGTAGGAAATGGGAGTTATATAAGCTTAAAATGATGTAGAGCAGCACTTCTACTCTTCCGCCACTGGTCTGTGTCTCATAACAGATCACTAGCCACAGCTTCCTAGTCTGTAGAATGGGAATAACTTAAACTGTTCTGAGATCCCTGAAGGAGAAGCCAAAAGAAACTGCTRTGGACTAACCTATGATTGAATGTGAAAATCAATGGAACTGCTCTCAAGCCATTTTGGGCAGGGCATTAAACCCACCTGCCACATCACAGCATAATTCTGCTGCCTTGGGACCATATACTTCCCCCTGAGATGAAGACTGTGGAGGACTAAKGGCTTGGCTGGGGCTTGTACATTCAGTATTATATTTTCTGTGGGTATGRAATACTTCTGTGCCTACAGACTGCAGGGGCTAACATTTCTCTGTACAAGAAATGATGTTTTAAATATGAAATTCATCTGAAAAACTTAAAGCAAAAAAGGACTTTGAACACATCTGCCCCTATCTCTGACTGCACAGTCCTGGGAATATCCTGAATATGGCAATTGCTCTGCAATGGCCTCTATCTGGTGCTTTTGTCTCATGCCTCACTTCTGAATCATTCCATACCTTAGAGCTGCAGTGACATAAGAACTCAGATCACAGTCCCTTAGATCTGCTCTCAGGCCTAGCGACCTGAGCAAAGGCAGAGACACCAAAGGCATGAGCTATATAGAGCTCAGGACCCCACTCCCAGCCAGTCAAGGAGAATGGCAAGTGCTCCTATTCATGTCTGGCCTGTCACAGTATGCTGATGTTCAAGTTTTCATGGCCTTAGGTGCAATTAGAAAAGCCAGGTAACAGATCTGGAGGCTATCAAAATATCTTCTAAGACTGTTTAAGCTGAAGACTTGGCAGAAGACATGGCAAAGATCTGGGGTGCTTGTTTTAGTGGCACTGGATATCTATGGCCTCAGAGCATCTGCTGGGAGTCTCACTGACTGAGTACTTTCTACTTGATCTCTTTGATTTCAGCTACTTCTGAAGGTGTCTGGGTATTCTTGCAAAGAGCCTAGAGGCCACAACAAACCAGAATAGTCACCTGCACTACAAAGTCCTGCTGCATAGGAGCCAGCAGAGGAGGAATGGAGCTGCCCCTGAGAACAGAGCCACCAGCAAGACTGGGCCAGTGAGTGCAGCAGGAGGAGAAAATGAGTCACCTCCCTGGGAAGGGAGAGGAAGAGGGGGGCTGACAGGCAAAGGAGCTGAGCAAAACTTAAAATCTTTCCCTCTGTAGTTTCAGAGAGAAATCAACCCTGAGTGCAGCTAACAGGCCAAATCTGATTTGACCTCAAGCAGAGCTARACTCCAGTTTGTTTGGTGCTGTGCTCAGGGTTATTCCAAACTGGTCTCAGCTACTCACTGTTCTCGCAAAATGCTCTCCATGAGGCCTGCCCTTTCCAGGTTGATGCTTTTGGCTCAGAGGACTTTCTCAGGTCTTCTGTTCCATGAAGCGGAAAGCCCACTAGAATAAAAAGAGGCTAAAGTCTTCACAGACAGTTTACTAATATCATTTTTCACCAACAAATCCTTTGCTTTCCATGAGATGACACCCTAAAACAGTAATGGTAAATGAAACAGCAGCCTGTAAATGACCAGGTTTCCTTGATAAAGTCAGTGAGGTAGGAAGACCAGTAGTTAAAGAGACTAGGAGGAGAGAGGAAAAGAGACATCCTAGCTCACTGTCACCATGTACTCAAAGGTGTGGTTGCAGTTCGTGTTGGCTTACCTGAGATAGCCACAAAATGGTGAACTCAATGCTACTAACAGTGTAACTCCCAAGTGTAACTGTCACTGGTGACATGAAGGGCAGGAGAAGCTGCAAAAACTACCCTGAAAACTGGAGACTCTGCATCTCATCCAGAAGATGCACAAACAGGGCAGAAAATAGAGCACATGTTCATGGGATTTCTGTAACAAGGTCCCTTCTCTGGCACAGCCCATATGGTTGTGACAGCTTTGTTTTCAATCCCTGCCTTATTGCTACCACTATACCAGGGAATCACTAAAAATAAGCCTGGCCTCAACAACCTGCACTTACTGGCTACCACAACTGGTAAATCTCCACAGACTGACCTGCACTATGATGTCACTTGCTGCTTGCATTTGAGCCATTCAGACTCCAAGTCCTTAATAGAAGACAGCTTCAGCAAACCAGTTTAGCTAAAGACACGCTAGACACTGTGTTGGGGCAAAGGTTGGTGGTAATGAGCAGTTCAGCCATGTGAGTGTCTTTTCCCAGCACAGACACAGCCTTATACCAGCCACAAGAGAGTCTCAGAAAGCTTTAGTGGAGAAGAACCTAGACCAAGAGCTGGATGTTACTGGATTTGTATCCCTCCTGAGACTGACTCACTATGTAATGCTGCACAAGTCACCTCTTCCCTCTCTGGCTTAGTTCCCAATTTATAGAAAAAGTCTTTTCCCTCTTTGATAACATACTTCCACCTTCAGGTGGAAGTCAGTTAAACATTTATGGCCCAAAGCAAGATGGTATGCTCTATATCACTCTAGCTAGACTGTACAAAAATTAAATGCTTCTTGTCTGCTACCTGAGACCTGTACAGCTCTAAAACCTGATTATTTAGAGGCAAGATAGCCATTTTAAAAGTTATAAAGGTCTTTGAAGAGGGAAGGAGCAAGATGTCTAAAGTGTTATTATGGCCCAGTCCCAGTTGAAGATCTGGCCTTCTTTCTTTTTCTTCTGCAAAAAGCAAACTGCCATGGAGAAAATGTAGAAGGTTCCACCAGCTTCTTTATTCTCTGCTAGCTAGGAGCTATGCAGCACAAGGAGACCTGTAAAGTGGCTGTTGTTAGGAGGGCTGGGGTTGCTAGTAGACTGGGAAGGATTTCCATCAACTCTAGGTTGAGTTAAGTCTCCGCCTTACACTCTCCACTTTCTTTCTCCACATTGTTGTTGATACCCTCGCCGGTCTTAAACTCACACACTTCTATAGTACGTTTACCTGGTTAACAGTCTTTCTGTGGAGATACAGCAGAAGAGAATACCAGGGAAAGAGTTTTCCATACCAGTAAAGCCTACATTCCAAACAGACATTAATATTCACAAAGACAGGTTTTGGCAGCAAAAGCTGACTATGCAAGGTTCAAAATCAAATTCAGCACAGTTACACCTGCAAATTGTTAGTATCATTTTTCTGGTGACATGGCCCTCCCTTCCCTTTTCYAGATCTTCTCTCTAGCACTTAAAATACTTGGAGTAACAAAAGCCCAACTCATTTTGGTTTGCATTTTTTTTCATCAAAAATCAGCAAAAGGCAAAAGTTAAAAAAATGTGTCAGACCAAAACATATTTTTTAAAATCTCTCTCTCTCTTTCAATCTGCCTAATGAACAGAAAAATAAGGGACAAAAAATGAACAGGCTTAATATCCAATAAAGCATTTTAAGACCAGATATTGATCATTATCATGAGATGTATTTTTGTGCTCATATATGCTTTTCGAAGTCCTTTCACACAGTGAGCCCTTCCAAGAGAAATGGATTGTGATTCTGATGCCAAGAAGGTGAAACTAGAAAAAAGAACCAATTTTGCCAACTCCCATTGTCTCCTGGGTCCTAGGTATCACTTGAAGGCTTGCGCTTCCCTGATTCAATGAAACATCTGTGATGAGTGCAGTCTGAAGAGAAAGCCCTGGACAGTGTCACCACATCTACCATTGTTAACTACATTCCAGCATCTCCTGAAATGTAGGATATCCCTGCTATCACTTATCCTTCATGTAGCTTTTTCTTTCTTCCTTCTGCCTTTTGACTTCATGCTTAAAAGGCATCTGCAGTTGCTTGCCGAAACTGTTTCTTTGACTATACAGCTCATACAGCTATACAGCTCAGTGAGTTTATGAGCAGTGTACGGCTGAAAGCTATTTCTCTGCCACTCTGATACTACAGTGTGATTCCCACTTCTAAGAGTGCCTGGCCAGGCCATGTGGCCTTCTTCACCAGCAGAAGTCTGTAAAAGCCAAATGTCAGAAGTGGAAGGTGTACTTCTCTTGTTGTTCTGCCACCATTCAGTGCATGCTTTGTCTTTGAAGAAAGAAGTTTGAACATAAAGTAACAGCAAGGTTATGCCCCAGTCTGGCTCTTAATTGTCACTAATGCCATCTATGGTATGTTTTCTCTTTTTCTAAAAAAGAAAAAGAATGAGGGATTTTCTAATACTTACATTTCTTTCTCAGTACTTTAACACGTCTCCCTTCTCTTTAACAAAAGCTATAAAAGCTTTTAATAGTTATTATTGCTATGGTACTAAGTTGTCTGAGATCGTTAAATTCCAAATCGTATATAACCATTCAGAGTCATAAAGAGCTTGTTCGTGCTTTATAGACTTTATGCTTCATCTGTCTACCTATCTATCTGTCTGTTTGTCTGTATATCTATCTACCCAAAACACTCTCCCACCATTGGAAACCCTACTTGATCATACAGAGCTGTGGTTCCTGTGCGATGGCCCTGCCTGTTCCAAAGTCAGAACTCCCGTTTAAGCTCAGTTTGCAAAACTGTGGCTCTCCAGGGCATTCCTCCAACCCTCTTTTCCAGCTCAGATGTCAATACCAGGAATTCATCCTATTCACCCCCCTCTCTGATATTATGCTTCCGAACAAGATATCTGAGCTAGGCCAGGCTCAGGCTAGGCTTTTGTTCCTTTCATGGCCTTCACTCATCCTGCTTCATGACCTGTGCAGGACAGTCTGGTAAGGGACTGACGAAGGGCTTTTCAGTATCTTATAAGCGACTGGCATGTAAATTAAGGCTGAGCTGGTAGGAAACTCTGCCCAAAGACTAAAGTAGAAGGAAAAGGGGACTGTATTAGGGACTCCTCTGCACAGGTATAAGATACAGGGAGAACAGGTGATAGATTTTTGCAGGTGGAAGAAAGTTAGAGGTTTCTTAATAGCATTAATTGCAGAAAAGACTGTCTTAAGGGGGTTATAGGCCCTGGAGCATCAAACCTCATAGGCTTTTTGATGTATCTAAGAGAGGAAGAAGAATGCAGTGTGCTCCTGTTCCAGTTACCAGCTTTGGTATCTGGGATTCCACTAGCCCAAATGTGCCAGGAATTAAGTCTCCCTAGACAGAGATAACATAGCAGAGCTCTGATCGAGGGACTGATATCAAAGAAGTAAATCTCTCAGCCCCAGGGATGAATCATCAGAGCAGTTTATTCCAACCTTTTCTCATCCTTTCAAGCATCAGGTTCAATTGCAGCAGCCAGAGCACAAAAGGCTAGGTGCTGCTTAGGCAGGGAAAACACAACCAGGAGGAATGGAATTCACAGGTGATACAAGACTGGGAGGGTGTCGCAAATACCACTGAGAACAAAGAAGCAATGCAAAAGGAACCTATCTAGCTTGGGCAGGGAGGAAGAATGAAAGATGAGAGCTAGTTATGCACCTGGGGAGAAAGAATCCCAAACTTAGATAATCAAAGGAAGATGTGTAGAAAGCACAGCATGAAAGAGGGCAAGCAAGCAAGCAAGCAAAATCAAATAAAATAAAATAAAATAAAATAAAATAAAATAAAATAAAATAAAATAAAATAAAATAAAATAAAATAAAAAAGTGTTAGCCGGCTGTGATATACCTGATCCAAGCACTTGACAAAGATCCATATCACCCCATTTTCATAGATGTGGAAACCAAGACACTATGAGCTCAGTAAAGGGTCTGTTGTTGTGCAGCACTGGCCACACCTTGACTAGACAGAAACATGTCCATGCAGAAAATTTGTCTTAAAGTTTAAGGTGGATATTATGCACAGCTGTGGTGAGATCATGTGAAGAAGGCTGTGTTCTGTTTCATGTACCCTGCAAAATGAGGAGGCAGGGGGAAAAATGCTCAGAGAAGATCAGCAATCACAGGAGCATTATAAAACACATCTTTTCTCTGCAAAGCAACTATCAAAACAGAATTGCAGCACCTGATCCTCACTGCTTCTCAGCAATCTGTGGATCTAATTCCTCTCTTTACACTTAGGAGGATATCTGTTTTATCAAAGGCTTTTCCACCACTAGTTCCATTCAGATTGCCTTTCCCATAWAACAGGTGAAAGCAGGTGGGAAGGACTGAACTGGCAGATGCAATACCAAAGATGAGGTTGTGACTGAACTTCAGCTCACTCAGTCCTTCAGAATGCCCTTCATATACCAGGCCACTCTGGAACAGGGTGAGGCTGGAAGGCCAAGCCAGGTCTGGTTCTCTACTCCATCACTATTTGTAACAGTTACGTTGGATGATACACCAGCAGGCTTTAGAATGAGCAAACAGGCATCAGTCCCATTAGTATTGGATCCTAAAAAGCAATGTTGTTAATGAGTCTGATTCCTCCCTCATAGCTGCATTAGTTCTGCAGGGTAAACAGGAGCAAACTTATCAACTCTGTACAAAAATCAATTGATCACTGGAGCCAGTACCTCTGGCTCAGATACATACAGCAAGTTACAGAAGTGTTGCTGAGCTGTGATCTAGTTTATATTGTGGTTTTGTTGTAGATTTTGGTAACAGTTTGGGGTATTATTTTTTCATTTGGGAGGTGGGTGTTTGTGGGGGCTTGGGGTATTTGTTTGTTTTTTGCATGGTTGTATTTCAGAGTAGTCCTGTGCTTTGGAGAGGGTGAGTCAAAATTAATCTCTTCAGGCTAGCAGTTGCTCTATAGAATTGTTGCTGATGATGATAGTGCAGATGAGTCTCAAGCTTTGCAGGGAGCAATGGGGGGGGGGAGTGATAGCCATCTATATGAAATATTTGCTAAGGAGGAGACACCTGGGAAACACATGCTGGTAGTGTGTTGCCAAATAACCAGACAGGTTTCCATGCTGTAAGCAGTATAAGACAGTCAGCACCCTCCAGGGGGATGGCACTTGTCAAGCTGTCATTGATTCCATGTGGGTGCTGCACTCTCACAGGAATGAGAGACACCTCAAGAGCAAGCAAGCAATTCATGGCCCAAAGAATCGTTTTAGGGGAGGTAATGTTAACTTAGTGGGGGACAACAGAGAGACAAGTAAACTGGCAGCCTGTGGAAATCTCAGCACAAGAAAGTCAGGAGAAAGTTGTTTTCTTTTTTCTTTTTCTTTTTCTTTTTCCTTTTTTTTTTTTTTTTAAGTTTAAATTGTTCTTTCGGGGAGCAGGTAAAGAAATACCTTTTGTTCACAGCAGAAGACACTGTTGCACAAATCGCCTGGGATCTTCACAGAAAACAGCGTCCTCAAATTTCTTCCCAGTCCAAGGCTCCTAGTCTTTATTGGAGATGTACCCGTAGAAACTACACAACTGCACAGAGCCATGATACAGACTGCGCTGAAATGTCTGAGGAACACACCCATGCAATGAATCTCTGGACCAGCAGGTGGCAGCACAGCACACAAGTTCACACTGCAGTTGAAATACTCCAGCTGTAAAGCGTTTTACAGTTCAGGGCAGGAGAGAAAATTGTAAGGTGACCTTGCGCTAGGCTAGCAGAGAATAGGAGTGAGAAGGAACAGAGGGGAAGAAAAGTGGGGAAGAGCAGGAAAAATGGGCCAAAGATGAGGGAAAATTTGGAGAGGATCCCCGGGGGAGTTAGGGTATTTAACACCAGGCATCACTCAGTTCTATTGGTATATAAGCAGATCCTACAACACGTAATACTAGGCAGAAAGTGCTGCAAGGGAAATGGGGCCATCAGGAAATACTGCAAAAACACCATGCAGAGGACCAAGAGAGGTTCAGGGGTAGAGCAAACTTGCTCTAGACACCATGTTTGGAAATACTGAAGTCTTCTGGTAATACAATACTTTTCCTTTTCCTAACATGGCCAAAGCATTACATATACAATATTACATATGAGTTACAGATGATCAGTGTGAATATTATTCTTGTCAGAATGAAAAAAGTCAAAGAGTAAGGTCAGCATGATGCTACATAATCACCCTGAGAAGTTTTGACAGTGATATGAAATAAGGAAGCTGGAAAACAATTTATTCAGTTCTCCACTTTTTCAGGGATTTTTGCCAAGCTTCTTCCACTTACCCATTTTTTCTAAGGTGGATGAGCCTTTGCAGTTTTCAATGCTAGAAGCATTTTCTGTCAGAACTGTGTTTTGCTGACCTTTGGATCGACCTGTTCTGTTTGTCCAGATCTTGCCTGGTCTTACCTAACCTGAGTTAGGAGTATGCCTTTTCTTTGTATGTATGGAAAGGCTGTTTCTGATACGCTACTCAGCTAAGCTTCAGAGCAGAAATTTAGTCTAGTTGAGCAATCTGTAGTTTGTATGTCAGTCCATCCCCCCTTACCATAGTACTTAATAAGTCCTCAGCATTTATCAGTTTGCCCTGAGCCCTTCATGCAGATGGTTTTGACTGGCAACTGGTAATGAATTCCAGCAGCAATGCTCTATGAAGAGAGAGCATTTTGTTCATGTTTCTATTGGAGTTCATGTTAAAGCTCTCATTCTGCAGATAACAGGGCACCTGAATTTCTAGTCTGCAGGATATGAGTAACTTTCTGCAGAAGCCGATTGCTCATATCCTGTGGGGCAGTTGTAATCAGTCCTGAGAGGCTGGAAAGATACAGTCTTAAACTATTGCTTTTGTACCCCAGTGAAAACATAGCTATTGGTGCTTAGTGGGCATTTTTTTAAAGGCTGTCAGTCATCTCCCAGCACGCCTACCTTCTTTACCAGAGGTGGTTGTTAAAATGTGACAGTAGTGAAATCATTATACTGGGCCCAGTCTCTGTGGGAACAGGGTGCACATGGCTGAAGAACACCATTGTGATCTGCCTGGAGATGGAACCAGTACTCATCCTTCAGGAAGCTTTAATGGAAAGGGAACCACAGTCAGGAAATACGTCAGCCTGTGTGCAGAATGTCATCGAGAAAAACATGGGAAGACCCAGATGGCATTAGTGCTTCTTCCTCTCCCTCCAGCAGTCACTGTCAAACCGAGTGTAGCTCTACACCTTTTATCTGACCATTTCAAGGTTTAATTCAGATATGCATGAACTACTCACAGCTTTCTTTAGGACTATGATCCASATGCAAGGAGGGAAATGGTTTACTCAAGATCACTCAGCCTATCAGTAGCATAATCAAACACACGATGCTCGGGCTCAAATCTGCTGCTCTGACCACGAGGCAACACTGCCAGCTTTTCCTGCTTGGAGCTGGCAAGACCTTTGCACAATTGCTCAGCGCTGCCAGCAGTTCCAGGTCGATGCCTGGATGCCAGGCACCACCCCTTGATAAGACCTCCGTGATTTACCTTGCTATGTTTGCTAAGCGTTCACCATAATTGTCCCTTCTTCTGATGAGATTTCTCAAGGCAAAAGCCCRGAGAAGAACACACACACACTGTCAAAGCATTTTGCTGCACCCAAATATGCAGCCAGTACTTACCATCCCTCTCCCTACTTACCTTGATCCTCTTCCCCCGCCTGTTTTCCCTGGCTTCCATCTTAGCCCTGTCAGGGGAAATGCATACACACTCCAGGCTACTGCTCTGTCATGTGATATTGTTGATTCCTGCCTTTAACCGGCAGGCTCAGCACTGCACTTGCATATCCAATATATTTCCAGCACACTGGTGGTTTGCCCCACCCTTCTGTCAGTTGGACACTAATTGCTTTCAAGCTCTGCTTTACCCACAGATGCCCACAGGACACCAAGCCCTATTTCCAGCTGATGAAACAAAGTTTAACCTTCACAATATCCATTATTCCAAAATTAACTGCATTTTTTTGTTCATTCTCATCATTCCAGTATGCTTGGCAGCCATTTCTGTGCCCACAGAGCACTGCTGGATGGGCAAGAATAGGACTAGTTTGAAAGCAGCACGGTGATGAACAAACAGAAATTGCTGGGGGGCAGCAAGTGCTGAGCTGAACATTCTTAGTGGACACAGGATAGAGTTTATTTACTTCTTCTGCCTCACAGCTGCCTGCTCCCAATCCACCTTGAAGTCATGAACTTATGATTGACATGTGGGGTCTCCTAGTGAGACAGCTAACAGCTAGCTAACACTGACTGCTGGCCACTCTGGCCTCATTTGTTAAGCTCCCCTCACAGCCATGCTGCTTTTGAGGATTCTCCCATACAAGGGCTTTTTAATCACTTTTGCCTTCAGAGATTTGACCACTCTCTTCACTGCATGCTTCTTTCCTCTCCTTATCACACATAGCTTCCTCCTGTCTCCTGCTTTAACTGCTAAACACATTGCCAGCAAGTAATATATCCTGGAAATTTGATAATCCTCCTGTCAAGTTCACTAGAGTGATCACTTCTTGCCTGCTCTAAGACTCACTTCTGGAGTAAATTGCTGTCTCAGTGCTAGCCCTTCTACTGCATCATCTCTCAGTACTTTATTCCATTTCATCATTCCTTGGCTTCCCCTAAATATCACCTTCAACTTCCATTTAACCTGCTGCTTTTTGTTGTGCTCCTTGTCTGTGCTTCACCTCTCAATCCCTGATACATTCTTTTGACTGATTTCAGACAGTGGAAGGTGATCACTAGTCCTTAGGAATGCACTGGCCATCAGCATGGACAGACTTCCTTTTGTCCATATTTAAGCATCTCTGCCAAAGGAAGGTAGGTAAATATTTGTGTTTGTTGCCAAGTTCTGTCCTTACATGCCCCAGAAGTCTGTAGTGCCAGCTGGGAGTTCAGTCATTCTTTCACTGATTTGCAGCATCAAAGATCTATAAAGATGGTGACTACAGTAGCTATCTGCCTTGGCCTTAACGTCTTGGTGGGTGTGAGGAGATGAGGGATGACAGACAGCATCTTCAAACTATACTGTTGTGCAGGAAGTCTGGGAAATCTGGCAGAAAGCTACTCTGGCTAAGAAAGGTGCTTTACAATGACCTGAAATGTAAAAAGAGTGTATATAAGAGGTGGGCTATAAGGATAGGCTATTGTCAAGGAGGACTGAAACACTGGTTAAGTACTAAAGAACAAAATCAGAAAGGCCGAAACCCCACCAGAGCTGAAACTCACAGGAGCTAGAAAGAATGACAAGAGAGGATGCAGTAGTAGCCAAATGAAGTTCAAGGAAAAAAAAAGTCTTCTGAGGAATGGGTGAAACAAACTAGAAACTGATGCCTCAGCCTCAAAAGAGGCTGAAATATTCAAAACCTTCTTTGCATCAGTCTCTACAAGCAAGATCTTCTCCCAGATCTCTGAACACACCAGAATTTTTTAGAAATTTGAGAGGTAGCCAGGAGTGGGGCAGTAACAGGCTCAGTACTACTTAGGCTAGGTGGATATGCTACAATCCATGGGACTGGAGGACTGAATAGAACACACTCCAACCCCATACTTTGGGGTACATCTAAAGCTACTGAAAAAGTTGACTGATGTGATTATGAAACTACAGACTTTCATCTGTAAAAAGTTATAGTGACTGAAGGAGGTCACTGATGACTGGAAAAAGGGCRACATTGTGCCCATATATAGGGAAGAAGAATGATGTCAAGGCCCTGAGGGCACCAGTAGGCCTTAATGGCCCTGACCGTTCTCAGGACCTTCACCAATACTCCCACCCCATGGGTCCAGGAGGCCTACTTAAGCTTAGCCCTGGGCCTTCAGTCCCTGTCTGAACTGTGGTGAAGGAGTGCTGGTCTCCAGCCACAGCCATGCCCATATCTAGCCATGGCCTCCACTGACCACTGATCTTGACCCACAGATTAACTTCCCAGCTTGACCTCAAACCTGTCTTTTTACTGTGGACTTACCTGGCAATCACTGGACCTGTAGATTGACTTTCCAGCTGGACCTTGGACCTGTCTCATCACCATAAGCTTGCCCAGTGATCTGGACTCTTGGTTGAACCTGGCTGCTACCTCTGAATCTACCCTACTTGTCTCATTTGGGYACTATGGGACAGGCACTGGCTGATGAGGCCCCTACCCTGCTGACTGTCTTATTCCCACCTGGCTCCTGCCTCCCTATCCCATAGGGAGCAGACAGTGCTTGCTGCTCCTTGACAGTGACTCATGGAATTCTAGAACAGCCATCATCACTTCAGTCCCCCAAAAGATCATGGACTATGCTTTCCTGGGATCCRCTGCCAAACATGTGAAGGACAAGAATGTAATCAGGAAAGATCAATACTGATTTACCAAGGGCAATTTGATTGCCTTTTGAAATGAAAGGACTGCAATCTAGATTAGGGGAGAGGGGTTGATATGATGTACCTTGACATGAGTTACATTTTAGGTACCATCTCCCATAGCATTCTCCATTGGAAACAGAGGATATGTGGCAGCAAAGCAATATTCAGTATACTGGGAAACAGAGAAATGGAAAATATCCCAGTGAGGGAGAATGGCATCACCATTAGACCAGCTCTTTCTAATTCCATGCTGGTGTCCTGGCAACATAACATTCCCTGAACAGTGCCCTGGGCAACTCTAAATGTTCTAATATGGAGTAGAACATATCAGAAAGGTTAATGATAGCACCTACAGCAGCTGATTGCCCATTAAAATATTCTGTAGTGCTGGAGGTGGAATGTAGGCAGAGGAGAGACTAGATGCCCCATACAAAGCCATAACCAGCTGACCAAACATCAGCAGATTTCCCCAGCTTTTTCTCTCCACCAGAAATATTTGGGAAGAGAAGAACCATCCCACATTCGTTGTCTCCATGCAGTCCTGATTTTCTGCTGATGTATATTCACTAAATGTTGCATGTCTTAAGCTGCTAACCCACAAGGATCCATTTGTCCAGTAAACATCTGACGGTTCAACGAATACAGAGGATGTGCTAGTGAAGAAGTCATAACCAAGGAGAGAGAGAGGAAGAAAGGTCACCCCCAGTTTCAGCTCATGCAGAGTGGTCACAGCTTGATCCTTAAGAAATATCCAGCAGTGCATCTATCTAGGCACAAATTGTTTGGCCTACATCAGTTCTCATACACTGATGGCTTTGGTGGGAGAGCCAGCAGGATACTTCAGTGTAGAAGGCAGGAGCTAAGATAACAGGCTGTATAGATTGACTAGCATATTTCTGAGTAGTGGAGTATAGAATAAACTAGAACAATACTAGGAGTGATGAATCAGACAGTGTGACAGAGAAGGCAAAATGCAGTATGCCAATCTGTGTGGGTTGGTATGGATCTACACATCGACCTCACAGTAGACATTGGTCCATTTCCTAACCTATGACACAGAATGGTTCAGATAATAAGGCATTGTTTTGTTTCTATTCAGCAAAGAAGCCCTATGTTCTGATTTCCATCCCAATCCACTGAAAACCAGGAACTGGCATTAAAGGCACTCAAAGAAAATATGGAGAGGAGTGCATTTGCAGCACCCATTCCCAGGGTGATGTAGGTGGAATGGGAAAACCAAGGTAGCTACAGTATTTTGGGGGAACAGTTTATTTAAAAAAGCAAATGAGGAGAAGAGAGAGCAGAGTGATGAGAAAGTCTTCCTCAGGGTTGAGACCTCCTCACAGTTCACTTCTAAAGCCCCACCATCTGCCTCTCTCAAATTCTCCTTCTGGAAACACCTTTTTTCTTCATGATCAGCACAGTCCCAAGTGCTAAGGAATCACGTCCAGTCCCTCCTCACCCCCTGAGACACTGCTCCTTCTCTGCCAAAAAGACTACTTGRTCAAGTAGGATGTTGGCACTGAGAATGGCAGCAGTAGGAATGGGCTGCATGCAACTAGCGTTTGTGTCTTTCAGCATGATTGAGTCCTCTGTCTTGTCTTCTGCCTCCTCCTAGAGTTCAGAGGCAGTTATCAACCTCTGGAGTTCTGTAAGAAAAGAAAACAGTTACAAAGGTTTCATCTCTGTGTGTACAAGACCACATCTGATCTTCACTGTCCAATCTGCTACTTACTAAAGCCTTACTAAAGTCAAGGTAAACAACATCCACTACTCTCCTCTCATTCGTTAAGGCAGTCATCTCATCATAGAAGGCTATCATCAGATTGGTTAATCTCTATTTCTCCTTAATAAATCTGTGCTGACTACTCCCAATCACTTTCCTGTCCTTCATGTGTCCGGAAATAGTATCCAGGATTAGTTGTTCCATCACTTTCCCAGGGATCAAGATGAGCCTGACTGGCCTGTAGTCAGTCCCAGCCTCAAGGAAAGTCCACCAGCAGTGAAGATAACAAGTGGCAGGGAAGGCTGATATCACTGGTATTCACCTCAGACATCTGTCTACATGTTTTGACCTGTTCCATTTTGCTCAGCCATCTCTATCTGTGGGATGGCTTTGTTCAGTAAGGCATTTGCAGTGATCCCACACTGAATGCCACAGTGTGACTGGTACACTAATGTGACTGGCATACGCAAACCATATGACCATTTGCTAAACAAGAAATGGTTGTGCAATGCAAGAAGAAAACAGAGTAAGCAGGTCAGTCATGTCTATCAGACATGCTCAAGCTGCATCTCATGGAGAAGAAAAGAACAATTCTTGCAAATTCTATGTATTTGCATAGTGCATATATGATCTACTGCAGCAAGCAAAGATATTTGAAAAAGTTACACAGTCTGTCTACACTAGATTTCTATGTTTTTAAGTAGAACTAGTTAAATTGTGTTTATAAGACATATTTTAGGAAACAAAACAGTCCCTTTTCTAATCTAAATAAGGCCTCATATCCCTGAATTTTGTCTCCTCCCAGTAGCACACTATGAAGACAGTTCTGTCTTGTCCAGTAACCCACATTGCAAAGACAGAGCCAAGTTAAAGTATAAGCATGACAGACCAGAGCCATGTATCCCAGATTTTCAAGAAAGAATCTCGTATGTCATTGAAGGCATCTAGTCCTTTCCAAAGTGAAGGAAACTTTGAACCTGTGACCTTGGTCTCATCTGCAGAAAGCCTGAAAAAAATCACTCAGGTGTAAATTTTCTGTGCATCCCAATGCATTTTTGAGCTGGTGGGATCTTTGAACTGGTTGGAGCTTTCTTATTAAAGAGTATGACTGGAGAGAAGTTTAGAAGAAGGCACCTCCTGCTGCTGCTCTATCATGGCCACTCTGCAATGGCATCAGCACAGTTTCCACACAGTGCACAGCGCCTTCCCTTCCTCTCAAATGAAACTGATGATAGAGCAGTCCCCACACCAAACCAGCAAGTATTTCTTTTCTGAGTAGCCCTGATGATCCTATGCCTAGTAGTAAGAAAAGCTTGGCAGTTCTGCTTGGAGGTAAGTCTGCACCACTGCTTGGGCTCTCACCCTGACACCCTCCTAAAGGAGAAAGAGCATTCACGGGGTCTTCTCAGGCACTGAGATATCTGAAATGTATAAATAAATAAATAAAGATCAAATATTAAAATTTGCGCACAGGGCAGGCAGTGGTGAAATTTATTTCCAATAAAATGTGATTTCACATTTGTTATTGCAGAAAGTAACTGCTTTTTCTGTCAGGTATATTTTTATCAGGTATAACACATGCAAAAAAACGACAAGTGATGTCATTTGACAAATAATGGCACTGACACCATGACATTCTGTGCTCCAGCCTCTAAAATGCCACTGAAACCCTTTGCTGTGGTTGATGTATAGAAGGGTAGCATCACTTGTGATTCTTGGAGAACTTCTCTTTCCCACTTAGCAATAGTTTCTCTCTGAGAAGGATTCTCCAGTGATCTAGTTACTCATTCACATCCTAGGGCCTTCTGGTCCCAGGAGTATGTCAGGAGTTTCCATGCCACTTGGGCTTTTTCTGTGGTAACATCTCTGTCAGCTGCTGCTCAGATGTTGAACACACTGCAAGAAAGATAGCATTAAGACTGGTACTGAGCTGGCGTTAACTCTATTTCTGCCAATAGTGTGACATCTGAAAAGGTGCTGAGAAGCTTATAGATTTTGCAATGCAGGTTGTTGGGCAAAGAGAGGGGAAGTGGCAAAGGGAGGGGGTTTCCTTCCAGGACTTACTTTCTGATGTATTTTTCATTCCCTTTGATCTCTCCATCCCCTTCTTTTTTGTTCCCTCCCTTCCTTCCATTTCTGGTCCTGTTAGGGAGTGGGATGCAAAGATTTGGAGTGTTCTGCTTCCCCACTTTGCACCAGTAGTGATACTTCACCAGCTCTGAGCACAGTGTATCCCACAAGAGGTAATGAAAGGATACCAGCAGGGCAGAAACCCACTGCATCTAAACCTTAATCTATCAGACTGCTCTGGGAGCTAACTTGATATTCAGAGGCCCATGCTCTGTTTTGGAGGTCTCTTCAGTGCCAGTTGTACACAGCAAGTCAGAAGAGTTCTGTGTAAGTGTCAAAAATATATCTGTCCAAACTAGCTCTGCTAGATCCCCGAGTACCCCCTCCTGTGAGAGCTGATGGACAGTCAGTGTATGTGGTTGTGGGATCTATGCAAACAAAATAAAACATCTTCAAGTATTCAAACCATTTCATTGTAACCAGCTTTTCTTCTTGGAGCTTCCTTACCTTTTTCAGAAACAAAATAATCACATCTAAAACAGAGACCCTTGTCCCCAACCAGAAGCCTGTCACAAAACTATCCAAAATATTTTTTTTAGGGCTCAGTGAATCATGCTTTGGCTTTGAATGCGTTTGCTTTCTCTTTCTAATTTTCACAGATGAAATGAAATGTTAAGTTTAACCTAAATATGCTGATGAATTTGGTTGCTTGGAGTATTTTACTCAGTCCAGACACAGAGTTAAAAAAACAATTATGTAAGCCTTAGTCCAGAGTCCTCTGCAGCTCTTAGACTAGATGTATATCATACATAGTAGAACACAGGCTTCAGCTAGGAATATGCAGCAGTCAGTAACATTAGGTTTCAGAAAATCTATACTGGTTCTGTGTTATGCTGAACTTTCTGAGACTTTCAGATAAGGATTGCTTAGTTTCCTGGCTGCTCTTTGTGCAATCCAACTGCTGATTCAGATGTACTAGTCTGACTAGTGTATCTTGGGTTTTCTTGTCTTTTGAGTTGTTTTTTTTTTTTTTTTTCGTTCTCTCTTTCTCCTGAATCCTCTTCTCCTGAAGGATTTTTTTGCCTCCATACTTTTTTGATTAGCTGTCCCCATAGTTTTACGCCTGTGAAATGCAGATACAGACTCCTTAGGCTGGTAGATGGCTGTTAAAACAGGAAAAGAGTGCACTGAAACAGGAACTTGTTGCCTCATGGGGAAGAGGTAGGAGGAGTCAACACTACATGTGCAGGAGAGCTGTGGGTGAAGGCACCACACAGACCTGCCAGTGTCAAGAATACCACTGCCCCTGGGAATAAGGGAGCTAGTTATGGGTACTGGCATCTTTCCAGGCATCAGGGTTTCCCTTTGCCACTCAATCCTGCCGTCTGGTCCTTTCAGGCACCCAGTACAGTGAAGGTAGGTACCTAGGCAAGATTTCTGAGGAGGTCATTAAGGTCACTTGTCAAGACATTGAAGTCACTTGTCAGATGGAGAGAAGCACCATTCATGGATAGAAGGGCTTCCCCTTTACATCTGAGGGAAAGGAAGTGAGGGTCTCTTGTTGGAGCAGGCAGAGACAGAAGTCTCAAGTGTTTTTAATCTTGGCAGGGTTCCTAGCCTCCAACTACTTCTCCTTCCCCTTTGTTACTGAGAAACATGGAGAAAGGATCTCTGAAGGCAATGGTTAGGAAATTTGTCGAGGAAGACTCAGAAAAGCACATCTTTCTAATAACACCTAAGGGAAGAGGTGAGAGAGAATTTGTAAAGATAGGCTGAGAGAAACACATCCTACTACAGTAAAGTTGCAAGTCGAGGGCTAGGCTAGTCAGAAGAGTTGCAGGGCAGAAGTTGGAGGCACTTGGGAGAGTTGTGTGGTATATTCCAGGGCTGTGAAAACAGAAGAGGAAACAGAAGACTTACAGAGGAAAGAAATAAAACTCAAACCAGACATTTATATCTACAGTTTTTATTTTAAAAACAGGAAACACAATCACATGTTAATATTAAGCATAGAAAACCCATCTGAAATACTCACAATGCCATTGCAGAAAAAGAAAGTAAGAGACACCATGTGAGACAGACCCATACATTTTAGTCCAAGCCAACACACAAATCCCTCATACACAGTAGGGAATGCTCGTACACTCAGCTGTGGGTGTGGGCTTTCCTTACCAGTGCCCAGACAAAAATATTGCCTCTCCAGGTGCTGGAGGACCAAAGGAAAGGCACCAAATTTGTATAACTGAACAGGGAGAGGAAACAGTCATATATTCCTCTGGGAATAAATAGCTGGAGCAGAAGTCTGATGGAAAGCTAGGGAGAATGGGGTGTGTAATAGGATCACATTGTGCAAAGGAGGATTATTTCAAATTAAGTCACTGGCAATATTTCCTAGTAACAAATTTTGCTCATCTTTGCAAATGTTTATCACCAGAGAAGGTAGAAATGTCATCACTCTAGTTACTGAAAATGCCAGAAAGACACTCCTGACTATACATTGATAGGAAATTCTCCAACTCGCTCTGAAGCAATATGTTGTCAGAAAAGCTTGGGCAATCCATGCTATCACAATTTTGTTGACATTCCTCCCTTTGTGTTCATTTTTTCTTTTACRCACTTTGAAAGCTGTGGACCTGCCTCTCTGTAGCAAGCCATGAATTCTGGCATGTGTTTGCAGGCAGATCTGAATCACTGCATTCAGATCCTGAGTTTCATTCAGTCCAAAAACACAGAAGAACTTAGAACAGGAGTTTCAAAGTGGACTTTCCCCTGTGCCAACTTTATACAGCTCATGCAGGCCTGGACACACATGGCCACGGTCTCTTTCTGAACAGAGCATTACAGTTACTGAAGCAGAGCTCTCAACCCTTTATTGCAAAAATAACATATGCACTAATTTTTGCCTTCCTAAACTGAACTGTGATAGCTTAGTAGCAAGGGCTAGGCATACACATACTCTAAGTGGCCTAGCARCTAGGAGACAAGGCAGGAGAGACATCTATGGATGTACAATTACTATGTCTCCCAGGGTCCATTCAACAGAGGGTGATACTACACAGCTGCACGCAAACCTACACAGCACACTGCAGAGTGGTGGACATTGCAACATCATGCAAATCTTCCAGAGTTCGCATGGGCAAAAACATTTGGCCTACAGCCAGTGGGCTGAGTACTATGCATCTTTTGCACTGCTGATCCAACAGGTTCCTTTAGCTCTGGTCTCTAGTCCTGTATCTCCACCTTTATAAAATTATACATACCATAACTGATTACTACTGTGACCAGAAGGCTCATGCTATGTGCCTCTGTCTAAAATTTRTAAGAACAATTGCTAAGAAAATACAGCTTTGGAAAATAACTTTTTCCTTGCACATCTTAGGTAACAATCTGTATGTTTCAGACTTTACGGCCTACTGTAAAACAGCAATATAGAAACAAAAAATCAAAAGAAGGCAGAAAAGGTAACCTTCTGGTCTGCAACTGTCACCCTCAATCATCTCACACAATGCTTAACTGTGACTGAAAATAATAAAAAGTAACAACATCCATTCGCTGCAACACCATACTTTTCAAGTAATACTCTGGAACAATACTTAACATGGCCACCCAATAAATCCTAGAGCACATCAGGATTTTGCTAGGCATGCAAATATATAGTTCTTCTCAGTAGCATTCAATTCTTCATACTTGTTTCCAGAGAGCATAAATAATTTTGTAGGTGATGTGAATAATTGGCTCTATTCAACCTACCAGCCAAAATGCCTGATTTCCTGTTAGTACCATATTTCTCATTTACAGTGTTATTCCACCTCAAGTCTACAGCATCTTTTGTTAGAATAGCTATTTCTCTTAAACATCTTCTATTTCATAATCTGTACATTTTTGTACACMATTAAAAAAATAAATATTTACAAAGTGACATACAAATAAATAAACTTAAGCAAAAAATTACATTTTCAGTCTGTCTATTAAAAAAAAACAATAAAAGAACAGGAAAAAAATATGCATGTAACTTGGTCCCTTTTTCCTGAGGCTGAAAAAAGTGCACACTGCATAGGAAAAAGCAACAAGATGGCTTTTTGGTATGTTTGTTAATTTCCAGCATAACTCTGCGCACAAACATACACACATGAAGTTGACTTGTATAGTGGGGCGCAGGGGACTTATTTAGTGACTTTAGTTCACTCTACAAAAATAGTAATTAGATTCAAATACCTAATGGCCACACGTGCGTAAGTATGTTAATCCCAAGTAGCAAGGTGAGAAAAGTGAAAATATTGCCAGCTGTTCACTGTTCTCCTGATGCCTGTGGCAGGGGAAGATGAGATTACCTTTACTAGAGCACCAGGTGCCTTCCAGAGTTGAAATGGGATCTCCCACATCAGATTTGCTTAACGCTGGTGAGGCCTGGCATAAGGGGGCATGTGGGTGGGAAGAAGAAAATAGCAGCAATTGAAAAAATAATTGTCCCAGTTTTCTCTCTTTTTTTTTTCTTTTTCTTTTTGCTCATTCCTTTAATGACTCTTTGAGCACAGAAAAGAGTCAAGGAAGGGATGTGTCATGATCTTAGGCAGCTTCTTTATCAGGTTGTATGCTGTTCAGTTCCACCATAGGGTTCTTTTCCACTGGTGATGTGGGACTGGTTTCTGCTCGTCCTTCAAAGCCCCTGGAGATGTCTTCAAATGTCCTGCCCTTGGTCTCTGGTACTTTGAAGAATGTGAAGACAAAGAAGATGACCAGGAAAACAAGGAAAATGAGGAAGACATAGGAGCCACATAGTTTCTGCAGGAAGATAAAAGTGGGAGATTTTAATTTGGAAAGATCACAGACTTAAATGTAAGGTCATTTGATGTTGATAGGTCAGAATTCTAACACCTTTCTCCAGCAATGCCCTTACTGACATGTTCTCAACTCATCATTTTTTAAGGAAACTTGGCTCCTTGTGGGTTTCTAAAAAGCTCTAACATTCCAGGGGAGAGGGGGAGCAATTAAACAATTAAGTTTTTTACGGGGAAAACCTTAATGTGCTAATTAAGCCTCTAACTATTTGTAGGCTACTTGTAGTAAGAGAAAGTAGCACATAAGGTGAGCCACAACACTCTTAACATTCAGTAACAATCAGAACATACACTCAGGAACCCCTGAAAGTCTGTAGTCCAGCCCTCAGCCCAAAGCAAGGCCAACTTCAACGGGAAGTCAAGTTGCTAAGAGTCACATTCAGCCACATTTTGTGAATCTGGAAGGATGGAGATTCCACAACCCTATTGGACACTTTTTCCAATACTGCAGCACTTTTACAAGTGCTTTGCACTCTGGGTTCTTACCTCTGCATAAGGGAAGAGCATTCCCACCAAGAAATTAGATGTCCAGTTGGAACAACCAGCCACTGCCATGGCTGCAGGCCGTGGGCCCTGGCTGAAGAGTTCAGCCACAATGAACCAGGGTATTGGGCCAGGACCAATCTCAAAGAGAGCCACAAAGCCAAAAGTGGCAACAATGCTGATATATCTGATCCATTCCACAATGTCCTGCAAGGAAATGAAACATGAGCAGCTGAACATTGACAGGTAAATGTGGCACAGCACAATGCAATGATGTCCAGTGTCACAACTTCCTTAGCAGCACCTGTTCCTGTAGTTGGGAAGTTGTGCTCTYCACTGCACTCCACCAGTACATCTGCTTCCTTTACCTCTGCGCTCAGCTCTRGTCTCAGTTCTATCTGCCTTGTCCTGGAATTCTGCCCTCTACATCTGTATAGTCTTATAGGATCCCTGCTGAGGTGACAGTCTGGGCAAGAATACCAATTACTCACCTTAAGAGCTAAAGCGACAGTTATAAGGACAGCGCACACAGCCATGCCACCCAAACCAACTAAATGGAGGGTCCTGCGCCCTGCACGCTCCACCAGGAACAGCTGAAAACATGTCAGAAGAGAAAAATCAATGACTTTGGCAACAAGAGTAGAAAATGCCCCCTCAGTCACAATGTGCACTGCACCTGTTTCTTTTACATGCCTATAAGCCTCAGTGCCAGGGCTGACCTYAGTGCAGGTCAGCAGGTCAGCTCTCCCCTCGGCTCCTCTCTTTGTGTGTCTTTCTCTCTCATCTCTCATCTTGTTTTCATCCTTCACTCCCTTTTTTTCTTCTAAAATTATAATACCTCCTTCTCCTCTCATTTTTCCTCTCCTTTCCTTGCTTCCCTTCCCACAATACTTTTGATGTATTACTTTTTTTTGAGCTTACAGGCCACTGAGTAACCCAACACTCTGCCATAACTGGGCTGCTTGTCTTCAATCATATCTCCCAGAAGACCTCATGCAGACTAGTTCAGATAAGCTGTTACCTCTCTTACCACAAKCCCCTGCTCTACTTACCGATACAACAGTGAAGACAGTGTTAACCACACCAGCTCCAATGGTGGCATACACAGGCTGTGTGATACCAGCTCTTTCAAAAATTCCTGTAGAATAATAGAATACCTAGAAAGAGAAGCAGAAATTGGATGTGGTCACAGTTCCAGTATTTGAGGGCATGTCCCTCATGTTCCTTGCCTAATGCCAAACAGGCCTAACAGGGTGCTTCCAAGAAATACTCAATAGTATAAAACAGCATGCTTCCAATCAAGGTTCACTCACTTGATGTGTGGGTGTAATGTTTTGCCAGGGGGTGGTGTGAGRAAAACAAAAGTCAATATAATCCCCATCTCCTATCTTAGGAATCTCTTGTAGTATCACAGAGCAGTGCCCTCCAGTCAAGGCACAAAACATAGGTCTTTGGAAGCACAGTGCTCTCATCATTTGCAGTAGGCAACTATCTTGAAGTGCAAGTGCAGTCAGAGATAACTGAGACTCATAGATGGAACAGGAAGATAACTCACAGCATTGATGCCTGAGAGCTGCTGGGAGAGCTGCAGCATGATGGCAATGATGATGGCTTGACGGTAGTTTGGAGAGCGGAAGAGTTCTGGCACAGTTGCTTTCTTTTCCTGGGACATTTTGGCACTCTCTTCTTTCATTTCCTGGATGTCTTGAGACACATCTTGTGTACCACGGAGCTTCTGGAGAACTGGAGGGAGGAACACAAAAATGCCAGGTATAATATACTCAGGGACAGTACGTTCCCCCAACTTCTGCCCTGCTGTCCATTTTTTTGGGGGGAGGACACACAAGGAAGACAGGACTGCCTGCAAGTCAGTGTTTGTGCCTGCTGTGTGGGAAAGCCTGAGCCTCTATGTGTAGCCTTGGGTCATCTTTTCCACCTAAAGCTCAATATGTTATGATCACCATGGAAACCAGGCCCAGGCTCTGTTTATATGTTACTTGTACTCCAGATTACACTTGATTCCTAATTCTGTTCACACACTCACCTTGAGAGTCTTTAGAAGTAGAATTGAATCTAGTAGTCTGCAGGGTTAATTCTCTGTGGTAGCTGGAGGAAATCCTCCAAACTCTCTGCTAAATCTCAGCCCATTTCCTGCCATTCAGAAGGAGCTAAGAGAGGTGCAGCAGCTGGTATTGCTACATTTCATTAGGCCGGGAGTGACTCCTAGTGTATTAATCCCATCATGAGTCTGCTGGAATGCCAGGTTTCTCACACTTCCTGGCATTGAAGTTAAAGGGAAGTGAGAGCAGGTCTGATGCCCTCCAAGGCCCTTGTCTAAGCTCCAAAGTAAGTCCAGACCTCCCACCTTAGACCAGGCGCTGAAGTCAGTCCCGGCCTCCCACTCTCAAGTTCAGTGCGGGTTGGGAGCCACAGTACTGCACTGCCCCTTTTAGAGTAAGTTCTCACCTGCTTGTGCTTTCTCCTCCTCCATCTTGTTGATCAATAGGAAGCGGGGGCTCTCAGGGCAGAAAAGAAGAGCCACACACTGAAGGATTGCTGGGAGAACCGTGAACCCCAAAAGCAGTGGCCAAAGTTTTTCAGTCCCCATGATCCCCTCTAGGCCAAAGATCTACACCAAGAAATGGAGAGAAAGAAAATGATTGAATATTCTGATTCCTTACCCCCATGCCAGTAAGAGTGTTAGGATGACATACTCCACCTAACGGCAAGTGCAAGCCACTTAAAAGGTCTCAAGCCCACAGCCCTCCCCCCAATACACAGACTTTCCCATCAGAACTGAACCCAGTTGTGACAGGCTTACCTGGGCCACCAGGATGCCAACAACAATGCCTAGCTGGTTGAGGGTTCCAAAGGCTCCACGGAGGCTGGTGGGTGAGACCTCACTGATGTACATGGGTACAAAGCCTGTGCAGAGGCCACAGAAGAGGCCAATGATGAAGCGGCCAATGATCAGCATCTCAACTGCTTTTGCCATCTTGGAGAAGGCCATGAGAATGCCACCAGCAAAGGCCAAGATGTTCACCAGCAGCATGGAGTTCCTCCTGACAGAAGACAAATGTAAAGCCTGAAGTTAAACTGGTAACATGGTGGAAAAATCATGGAGAAGGGATAAACCTGCCCATGGTCTACATCTTAAGGGTAGTAGGAGAGCAGRGGTAAACCTACCCATTATCCCCATCTTGAAAGTGGCAGGAGAGCAGAGCAATTCTACTCAGCTCCTGCCTAGGCATTACTCTCTCCATTTCTTTCTCTTTCTGTAGCCCATGCATTCTTGCTTCCTTCCCAGCCTTACCCTTCCCTCTTCCCCGCTATCTCTGATCTCTTCCTCCTAACACTGCAGAGTAGAAGGGAAAAAATCCCCAATGGCTTAGATCCCCTTTCCCAGCTTACCTGCCAAATCGATTGACGAAAAGGCTGACTGAGAAGGAGCCGATCATACCTCCTACTGAGAAGATGGCCACAGAAAGGGACCATAGTGAGGTTAGGAGTTCTGGGGAGATTGGYTCCCCATTCCGTTGTGACAAGGTTCTGTTGAAGAACGCCTGGATGATCTGCAAGAGAAAAACCACCCCAGGACAGTGAGGAAAAGGAGTTACAATCCAGTAGGAGGCATTTTACATTGGGGAAGGGATGATTATTTCTGAGGTCAAGAGAGTTTTTTTTCCCCTGGAGACAGCAATCAAGAAGACATGCTAAAAATTCAGTAGGAGAAGGTAAGTCAGAGGAGGGGAAGTGTGGAAAGAGGAACTAAAAATTCAGAAGAGAGAGAAGTTCACAGCTGACTACCAGAAAGATGAAGAAGGCATTGCTTCACTGAACATGAGTGGGGTTGGGCAAGTGATGATTATGGAGGATGGGCTAATCTTTAGCATGTCTCTAGATGATGGTGGTGTTTYGAGGGTGAGAAAAGAAGGAGAGAGAGGCGAGCAAGAGAAATGTGACCAGAAAATAGAGTCCCAGCAATGCCAGAACTGTTTTCCCAAGAGACACAGAGAAAGTTTCACTGAATTAAGCCCTGAAAAAGTGAGGCATTATCTGAAACAATCCTTCCTTGTCCCTTGGAATAGGGTGAGAAGGGATGTGATGGGGCTGTTCATATTGCTGATTTCTGAGGCATCTGCTTTGATAATGAAAGAAGTTCTGCACTGACTGAGTAGGACATGGCCTCAGAGTGTCTTCCCCCAGCAGATGGCAGCAGGACATTAGCTAGGAAGGACACTCCACTCCCCCACCCCCACGTGTATGTGACATCTCTATTCCCGGAGACAGGGGTGGATGTGGTATTGGTGACTCAGTTCCTGAGAGAGGGGAACCATCTTAGTTACAAGAAAACCACGTATGTCTTCTTCTTCTGTCCTTTTTCTTTTTTGTCCTTTTTTTCCCCTCATGGTGTAATCACTAGATGATTTGGTCAGAATACCCCAGTCACATCCCCTTTACAAGCACTGAATCTACACTTAACACATGTAACAAACAAACGAATGAAAGAAAGAAGCCTTGAGAGATGACCCCCCCACACCCCGAGGGAAACTAGGGCAACTGTAATCCCTACCAGCCCACTCTCAACTCTTTCCTACACACTGCTCTCTACATTCCTTCTGCCCTGACTGTTTTTTCTCTGACTCAGAACATCCCCCCTTGTCCCCTGACCAGTATGACAGGCCAGAAGGCTGTTTTGTCATTTGAATGATTGGAGATTAGAGCAGGGCAGCAAATTGGAGCAGGGTAGCATACCACTCTTAAAATAGAAGAGCAGAATAATTTATTTTCCTCCTCTAATGCCCCAAAGGAGAAGGGACAAGATTTCTAACCACTCAAAGCAAGATGAACCCTGAAATAGCTCACATTTCCTGCACAAACCAAATACAGAATTATCTTACTCTGAGAAAGAGCAGATGGACCTCTCCTGTCCTAGTCTACACTCGTACTTCAAATTAAAAGAATGTTCCTCTCTGCTCTCTCTCTYCTCCCCAAAACTCTCTTGTCCTTCCTGTCCATTGTTGTAATAAAGAAAAGGGTTTTTGAAACTCTCATTCTTTGACAGCACAAATAATAACCATTTAACTACTAGCTACCTGAAAGATAGCTCCTCTTTATATGTCCTCTTTTTCTCTCAGCTTTTTCCTGACCTCTACCCACAATGGAAAGGATAATTTTTCATCTCTCTCCCTCCTTCCTTCCCTGGACATGAGCCTCTGTCCAGTCCCTCAGGATCAGCTCCTCATCCATATCTTCTCCCCAGCTTATTCTCCATCTCACCTTTTCAGGAGCATTGATGACACCGGTGTTGTATCCAAACTGGAGAGATCCAATGGCAGCAATAGCAACAGCATAGATAAGGGATGCAGTGATTTTCTGATGGAAGAGCAAGAAAATATATTTTTTTTTGTTAATTTGGTTATTCATGCTTTCTACACAACTTGACTTTCTCTTCAGCATAAACAGCAGCTGCAGCTCAGAGGTGCCCAGAAATCTTTTGCAGGGCCCTCAGGGCAGGGAATGTCTTTATGTAGGCCAGTGCTTTAGAATTGCTTGGGTTTTTATCCAGTGACATGGGTACTAGTAAGACAGACCCTGGAAAAGGGTATACAACTGGACAGCAGGAAAATGTTCTGTGACCAGAAGTAGAAGGACCTTCTCACCTGTCAGGAATTCATTTTATATATCCTGACCTTCATCAACTATTCTCAACTCATTACTAATGAATACACTGCTTGCATTACTGGCTGTTATTTTCGGTTCATCTGCTTTATAGAAAAGCTTTTGCTGATCTCTGGCATGTCATGAAACAAAGGTCTAACTCTTCCCCATGCCAACTGACAAGGACTCAGAAATAGATGGTCTCAGGACTACCCATGAGCCACAACGGCAGTCACTCCTAACAATTAAAAATTGCACTTTTGAGCAACTGATCTGCATTTTTCCAGGCTAGAACTTCCCAACCCTGCCCCAGGGCACCTGACACCTGCCTGACAGAGAAGACTGTGCTGCCAACCTTCCCCATTTATTTTTCTTGCCACTGTGGCAATAGTTGATATTTTAAATAAAGTACCAGCACCTAGAACTGAGTGTGTGTGAATCTCTGTATTTATTAAAAAAAAAAAAAAAAAAAAAAAAAAAAAGCTGAGCCCTCAGAGATGTAGAGGAAACCTGAAGGTCCAGCCCRCACAATCCCACAGAATAAGAAATTTAAGTGTCAGTGAAAAGCATCTGACATTTTCTATATTTTTAAAGCCTATGGAATTTAAGCCAACTCTATGTTAAAAAAAGCAGGGAGAGCAGTGACTTGGGAGTTGGCATTGGGATGGCCAGTGCTTGGGCTGACACTTTTTAGAAAGATCATGTTTCTGTCATAGGCGGGATGGAAGCTTTTCCAAAATATCAGAAGTCTCTTTTTCAAGGCTTTCTATTTACTTACTTGATGCTGGCAGAGGAGAGAAAAGTACTTCATGAGGCCTGCTGCTACAGTTCCTCTAGTCTCCTGCTTGTCTCCCGGAGCATAAGCTCCCAAGGCTGCCCAAAGTTCAGTGCCTTTTGCTCRTAACTCTCTGCTACCATTCACACCACCTTTACTAATTTTTCAAGTATGGTGCATGGGCTTTTCTGATCTACACAACCCTCACATATTTAGCAATTAAGCCTTAGTAAGCAGAAACCAAAAGAGTATCTCAGATGCAACTTTCTCCCACTACATCATGTAGATATGTCAGGCTGAGCTCTGTCTGTCTGCTAGGTTAGTTATGGAGGAAGAAGTGACAAAGTCCTAGATTGTTGCATGGGGCATACGATTTTCATAGTATGGTTAACAACTAAATACATCCAAGGCAGTCTAGGYCTTCTTCTCTGCCACCCTGTGAGAAGGGGAGTGACTGCTCCCCTTGTACTAGGCACAAGGAATTTTGGCATAGAAGCACAAGGACTCAGCTCTTTCGAAGCACTTGGACATCTACAAAAGGGTATTAAGATGTCTAGGTACTTTTAGAGCTCTAGGTCAGGTCATCCCTAGTCAGTGGGTGTAGCAAAGCACAGGACAAAACCCTGCTCTCCACAATTCCAACACAGTGACTCAACACAGGAGCATCTTTCCCTTCAGGACTTTGCTTTGTCATGGCTTGCAGTGGTCATAGCTGGCCTCCTTTTCCTCTAGGTGTTGCATGGGACCACAAGGCGCCTGCAAACTATAAGACACAAGCAAACTATAAAGAGGCTAGTTCTTCCACCCTCTTTAATGCTCCCCTTCCCAGACTGTTGCCTGTTATTCATCTGTATCACACACCCAGTCTCATATTGCCTAGACATCACATGACCTGACCCATCCATTTCAGTAAGACAGGCCATGATCTAATGTATGGATCATTTGTTAGTTGGCCATACCTCATTTCCCAAAAGGTGTCCAGGGAGCTCAGAAATAGTAAAGCAGCATCCATTCTACCCAAAAGTTCAAAGCTGAGGTCTATATATTGGCAGGGAATTCAAACCACCACCCTTCCCTCTGACCACAGGTGTCCATCAGGTTCTGGCAGCTACATTTATTATCCAGCAGACACTTCAAAACAGCTCCCTTCTTTTTTACTGACTAGAATCTCAGAACAGTACAACTTGTTGAATTCAGCTACAGCAGCCTCTCTGCCCTCCTTTAAACGCCCTTATTCAGATGGTCTCTCACTTGTGCTTATCACCCATCCACATTTCCCATGAATATGATGGTGAGGGCCCTGGGTTTCCCTGCTGCTGTTGTTATTTCTGTTGTAACAGTAATCCCCTGGCATTCAGCACTGAGTGGATATTTGCTGCCTCTCTCCCTCCTCCAGCCTGCCTACTTTTCTGCCCCAGTGCATTCAAACACAGGCAGTTCATTATTTCCAGAGTTCTACTCCACTACTGCATGTTTCGCTCTAGGCTGCAGATGAACTATGATCTCCACTAGGCTCTGTCCCATATTCTCTCAAGGAGAAAGGGAGAAAAAATATGCTTTGCTTTTCTTCTTGAAATCAAAACATAGTTTTCCTATATGCTATATGTAAAAATTAAAAAAAAAAAAAATCTTCAAGAGAAATTACACTTTCAGCATCATGGATCCACTGTCTTTAATCCTGGCACAAATGAGTACCAGCCAGCCAGCCAAATATATCTGATGATCAATACAAAGAAAATACAGATAGTATTGTGTGGCTAATTAGGCCATACATATGAAAACAAATCAATCTCATGGATTGCAGCAACCCTAAACAAACAGTCTCTCCATCTCTACTCCCCATTTCCCACAGATAGCACTTTTTCTAAGTCATTCTTAAAAACTAGGAGCTGAGGCCTGCCTGCGTCATCAGAGCTCCCACCTTTATAACGACAAACAGAAATCCAACAGTATCAGAGAACAAAATGATGCTGAAAATTATGCCTGGCAAATACTTTTCAGTCATACACATAAATATCTGCGGAGTCAATGGTGGAAGACAAATGCTGGACAAACAGACACAACCAGTGAATAATCAATGAAGCAACAAGATAGCTAATCRCTCTAATAGCAAGGAGAAAGAGATCTATAGCAGTTACCTTTTTATTATCCATTGCATGCGACAACCGCCTTAAAATGACTCTTGAAGCACACTGTCCTACTCCCACCTCTTAACAGACTCTGTGAACCTTCTGAGCTGCTGCGTCTTTGTCTCCCACAAAACAAAATAGCTGAGTCTCTCTCTGTGAAAAAACACCTTCTTTCTGGTTAAGCTCACGTATTTATGCTTTCTGTTATGGGTGTGGGCCTAATAGGAGGGACTTGGAGGGAGGAGCTCCCTGCAACATCCTGTAATGAGAAAAAAATAGTCCTTTGACTTAAAATTTACATCAGTTTAAAAACCTACTGCAAGGTTTTTGCTGGTGGCACTCTTCCAGCAGCATGTGTAAGTGTCTGGTTTCTTACGTTTCATGACAAGAAAAYTAGAAAAAGTCACTGAGTAGGGAGCTAGCAGCTTTTGTTATTTAACTCGAGCATTTTGGAAGAAGTTACAAGCATAGAGAGCAGTATCTGCCCCACTGTTGATGCTATGAAAACATTAATTAATGATAGAATACTACTGATTTGCATGAAAAAGAAAAGTTATTTTGAATCCGTAGTTAAAACAGTGAGGAAGACAGTGACAGCCACACAAAAAGCATGGGCAGAAACATTGAAATCACTGCTATACTTTATGGATGCTCTACCCACCTCCCAAAACTGTGGATGAGACATACATCTGGATAGCTGTCTTTTGAAATACTTTTCCTACAAAACTAGAATTTTGGGAGGCAAAGATTGAGACCTGATATGCAGCTGCATTTAGTCTCCAACATGAATCCTTTCAACCAAACTATGCTACTCTCCCTCATATTCCTTTGCAGGCTTTCCCTTAAGTCAAAGAATTGCCAAACTCTCCTAAGAGAATAATGGAGACATATGCTTTCAATTCCGGAAAAAAAAAAAAAAAAAAAAAAAAAAAAAAAAAAAAAAAAAAAAAAAAAAAAAAAAGACATTACTGAATTCAGAACCTTCCAAATACTTTCATTTCAGAAAATGGTAGAAGCTCAGAGCTGGAGGGGAGGAGAAGGGAGAAGGGCGGGGAGGAAGGGAAGCAAGAGAGAAAGTTAGCTCATATACAATTTTCTCATTGCTAGAAAAATTATTTGGGGACCTTCCATCATTGTTACTCATCAAATTCTGAGGAATTGGAATGATCCCATTTTAATTCCATTTCTGTTACTTCTTTGGCATGGTCATCAGATCACACAACAGATACATAACAGGAAACTTACAGTTCAAATAGGGTGAGGTTTTCCTCATTCCCTTCATGTGTCTTTTATGTTTTGTAGTTAAAACATGCTATTCCAAACAGAAAACCAACTCATTAAAAGGACAAGGAATTCTTCTTCACCTGACCGATTTTTTCACATTTAGTTTTTATTTCCCTAGCTTTTTTCCACTTATGTGCAAGCATAGCAAACTTTCATCTTGAATCTGGGCAGCCGTCTCCAACCCTGGCTTTAACTCTGGAAATACTCAATTACTGGGTAAAGTAAAAACCTTCCATATTTGGTGAGTTTGTAAGCATCTACAAATCTCAAAGGCAACCTCTGGACTGCAAAAGGCCTCCCTCTGAGACCTCCTCATTCCTAGTTTTTTCTTGACCCACATGACTCAGCTGAAGAATTGGGAAACCCAAACTCCAAGATTAGAGGAAATGTATATTTAGTTTCAAGTCCAACTTCAGAAGCATTAAAAGTGAAGTTGAAAACTAAATCTCTGACACGTGATGCATAACACAGTGGATGACATTTCTTTACCTTTAGAGAGTTAGTTGAGTAAAGAGTAGAAGGAAGAAGACATTAGCTCAAAGTAAATCACTAGAAACCAGATGTCCCTAAGAAATGTGGGAAAAGCATTCCCACCTACACACCATTTTCATTAGTTGTGCCCCAGTCTGAATTCTCCTGCTGGTGCTCAAGTATTTATATTGAAGTTTGCATTAAAGCCTGTTCTTCCTAAATACCAGTTTTGATTTAGTCCTGGAACACAACCTACCTCCTACATCACAGATAAGTCTTCTTAAGATAAGCTGTTGGGTAGCTATGGGGGAAGTGCCTTAATCCCTCCTAACCAGAGCTATCTGATACTGCATCAGCTGCAGCTAGTCACTTATTGCGAATATAATACCCATGTGTATTATGCAATATGCATTAACTGTACCAGGATGGAGGCCCACTGCAGGTGACCCAATGGCCAGTCAACCACAAGATTTACAAGGGAAAGATGAGGCAGAACAGAAACTTGATGCTGGTTGTTCCCTCATTAAACACCAGTATCCTAACTACTGAACTATGGAAATCGGAAAAGTTCATTTTGTGTTTGACAAGCTCTGAGAATTCTTGCATGTTGAAACTAGTGCATGCTRACTTATGTTTCACTTCCAGCAAATCTAAATTTTCTGGGGAAAACTGTATTTATCAGGAAATGTACATTTAGCCCCAACAACAGGTAAGCTTATTTTTATCATCTTAATTTATCCTACAGGTTGGAGCTGGCAAGTGACTCCACAGAAACACTCCTTGCTTGTCTACTTAAGAGCAACACCACTAGAGCTCCAACTAATACAGCTATATCTGGCAAACATTTCATATGAGGCCTTGGCTCAAAGGACAAATGGAGAGAAGACACAGAAATAGTATGCTAAAAAATCACTTTTGATCCTATCCATGCCTACATACCTTAGCAGGAGCAGGGACAGACCTATTATCAACGACAGTGTCATCATGCTGCTGTCCAAGCTCCTTGCAAGCTCTATTCTACCACACAGTTGTTTTGTCAGTCTGCCCAATTTTCAGTTTAGTAGTGCTGCCCTGTAAAATCTCTTTCCCCTCCAAGTTATGCACCAAATCTTTATTCTTCATACTAATTCCCATGAATATTAGTGAATCCTCTCTCATGTTTCTTTCTATTTTGCCTGAAGAAAGAACAAATTCTTCAGAGATAAGAGGCGCATGGGCAAGAAGGACTATTTTGCAGTGTTTGCATTTAGAGATGATTTTGTGCTTTTGGGTTGTTGTGATTATAACAAAAGGGTATTCAGAACAAAAGAGAGAGAATGAGAGMCAGCATGGTTCAGATGCTTCCCCCACAAGCCATGAGTAACATTCATTGTTGAGAGGTGCTGAGAAAAAATGGGAAAAAGAAGGAAAGATAAAAGAGAGAAACGAGAGAGAGTGGGTGGGGAGAGGCTGGCCCTTAGACAACAGAAGCCTAAACAAGTGAACAAGTGAGAAGAGAAACAAGGAGAGACAGAAGACAAAAAAGAAGGAAATATAGTGAAGAGAAGAAAGAACAACTAAAACATAGAAGGACAAGAAATAAAAGGAAAAAGAA
>NW_028185506.1:1921818-1931866 GCF_003343005.1 Rhea americana | reverse complement strand
AGAAGAGAAACAAGGAGAGACAGAAGACAAAAAAAAAAAAAAAAAAAAAAAAAAAAAAAAAAAAAAAAAAAAAAAAAAAAAAAAAAAAAAAAAAGGCAGCAGCAAACCAGGAGAGAAAAGGGGATAACAAATGAATAAATAGAAAAAATGAACAGAAACAGAGTGGTACTGGACAGAACTGCAGAACTGTCTGACTGATTGGACAGGTCATGTTATTAGACTAAAGTCTTTTTTACCTCTGCCCTTTACCACAGGAAAATGCAAGTTGGAGATAATGTCTTTGAAAACTTTCCTAATTAACTTAGTCGATTAGTAAGATCACTACAGTCAAAGCATTTTAATGCTCTAAGACTGATATTGCACTGCCTTTCAAATGAGAAGTAATTTTTTTGTTAAAAAAAAAAAAAAAAAGCAGAAATGTATGTGCTGGGTTGTAAACCGCAAAAGGTAACGTCATATGGAGAAGGCTGTTTCCTGTACCAGGTCTGTGCTACGAGAGAGACGTGACAAAAGTCATCTAAGGTTTCCTAGTTCCACTTTCTATAACACTTCAGGCCTTGTCCTCTTCTTTTGCTCTAATTGGAAGAGGACTTCTGCCCAGCATCTAGGCCACAAGCCTACTTTTTTTTTTTTTCTGATTGATGTTGCCAGGGCAACCAGGCTTTCTAGTAAAGCGAGAAGTTATATATTTGTGCATTTGTCTTTTTCCTATGCTGTCTATTTATCATTTCTTATTCTAAGATTGGTTCACATCTAAGAATAGCCAAACTGAAGTATATGTTCATGACTCATGGAGAGTGCTGTAAATGTATTGTTTTCATAAGCAATCATTGCTTCTTACAATCTCTCACAGTCTCTGCCTCCTTCTCTCTGAAATGTACAGAAAACAGGTGAATTATGTCTGAAATTGCTGCAGTCCTCAGGACTGGGACCTTACAGGCTTTGGGCCTCTCACTCCTGTCCTGTGGCTTTTTTTTATATATACCAGCCACTGCTTCTCTATATGGTTTTCTCTACGTTGAGCAAGAAACTGAAATTGAAGGGCAATAGAACGAAAAAAAAAACGGCATAATAAATTTTAATTAAACATATCAGCATAAGTAGAGAGCAAACTCTATTCAGGAGTAAGATTAAAAAGAGAATTTTCTAGAACAGGCCTGATTAGCAGCATAGCAACAGGAAAAAACACACAGTCCAGGAGAGTGACCAGGTTGGGGGTCAGTTCATGAAAAGGTGAAGAAATAGAAGGGATCAGATAGAGGGAATTAGYGTGGCTGCGGTTCAGCAGAGCCTCATTCTCATTTCCTTCCTATTCTAGAGGGTTGATCAGCACAGGCATAAGAGGTGGGGCTGTTTTTGATGAATCTTCACAAGATTAGGCCTTACGTCATATTTCTTGAGAAAACACTATATTCAGGGAAAAGTGATTTCTTATGAAGGCCGAAATAACTTTTCCATAGAAGACATAAAAAGAATCCCCCATCGGTACAGGCGGAGCACAAAGTTAGCCAGACAAAAGGGTGGTGGGAAGTTTGACAAATTCAACTAGACAATGTTCTCTGGCTGCTTAACCAGCTGCAACACTGCAGTCATACAGACACTGACCAGAAAGCATATGCTGGCTTACAGCATTTTATACTCAGCCCGGTTAAGCCAGCACCAGTGCGATAGGTAGCAGGGGCATGCTCTCTGCTGGCACATGGATCCAGACTCTGCTGGGAGTGTTCTACGCCCCGTGGGATGGGGTGGAGGCATTTCAGGAAAGTGAGGTGTCTTATCTTGTGTCCGCTTTTAGGCATACTTCTCACACCCCAGTATTAATAACAAAAAGCTGTACATGCTGCCAGTATATACACACACACTATGCACACCCACTACACATACACACTCCCCGACAAATACACACRTTAGATATTGACAAAGCAGCTGAGACACACAACTGGGTACAAGCAGAGTTGCAGCCTTACAAACACCATTTCTGCAGCTATTGCTCATCTAGCCATGTTCTGCTCTGCTCCCAGGTACCTAGCCTGAATATTCACATTCCTTTTTTTTCAGCAGTTGCCTGAAGGGTTACAGGTTAGTGGGGGAGAAAGCAGAGACTCTGAAAAATGTCTCAGTAAGATCACATGTGATTATAGCAGCAAGAGTCACAGAAAAACAGGACTCTGGCCAACACACCTCTCCTCCCCAGCCCCGTTCTCCTCACTCCTGTAGTATAAAATTAGCTGGCAATATTTACAAGTGGCAGGATAGGTGCATTCTTCCCTTTTAGTTGGCTTTTCTCACACTGTAGACTGATAATGGCTAAGCCAGTCTAGCACACAGCGGTTTTTCGTTCCTCTCCCAGCTGCTGCTCTGACTTATCCCGTGGCAGTGTTTCCCTCACCCCTCCCACAAATACCTCTCCCACCTCACTCTTGCTGCTCAGCAGCAAAGAGCTCAGGGAGCAGCCCATGTATTATTACAGGTAGGATGAGAAAGGAGGTGATTTGAAGGGTGCTCCAAACTACAGTAGGGCTCCTGGGTTGCGGTATCACCGCTTAAAATTCCCCAGGCACAGAGACAAGATTAAAACCATGCCTGGGAAGAGCTACCTTAAACAGCCATTCTGGCTCTGCAGTGCCAGCTCTTGTCAGTCCATAAGAAATGGGACAGAAAGGAGCTTGACAGACAGCCTTGTCCTCCTATCCTGGCAATTCTGTTGTTCACTCCCTCAGAAATAAGAAATAAGCAAGCTTGGGTGGTCATTTCCCCTTAGCTGACTCCTCAGATCACAGTAGGCTTCCTCCTCCTTGCAAAACTCAGGCCATCGGTACTGCTGCTGGCTTCACCCCAGTTATGCTCTTTCAAAAGAAATGCCTCTATCCGGCCATAACAACATCTCTCAGGCCTATGTCGTCAGTTCTGGGAAATATTGCCTGCCCCCTCAGGGACGGACATGCTGTAGCATTGCCAGAACTGCAGACAGCTGCACAGCTTTATCTGCCGCAAGCTGCGCCTTGCCAGAGCCCACAACCCGTGCATCATGCATCGCTCAAATCTGGCTCAGGCGGGCTCTAGAAACAGAGCTGTGTGTCAGTGTGAGTGCGCACGCAGCAGAGGATGCGTAGGTGCCAGATGTATGGCCTCCACGGGGCGCACAGGGGCTCCTCCATCCCCTCCCCCTTAGACACTTAGATCTGCAGTTACCCTGGGCTTAAATGGACCTTCTTCTGCAGGAAAACCATGGATTTCTGGTTTCATGTTATGTCTCCTCCTACGTCCCTCCTCACCCGCCCCTCAGCCACATTGCCCTTTCTCTTGCTGCACTCACGAAAGCATGTCTTGCTCATGCACAGCTCACTCTGGATTCCTCATACCATTTACATGCACCTCCCCCCCCCATTATCCATCTTAGTGCCCTTTCATGGCTCGCTTCCACTCCTACACATATATGTGTATGCTTGCCTGCAGCCATCCTGACCTTCTTGAAAAATAGAGTGCTTGCAYTCAAGTTAGAGTTAACTGTGCAGGGTGTTGTGCCTATGACTGGTTACATAACTTACATGGCCACGTGAAGGAATCTCTGGGGCCTATATTATACTTGCATTTCTATGAAAAATGTTATTATCAGTGTAACTTTATATTCTGATTCATAAACAGATATGCTAGGTGTTCTAGTGCATTCTTTTACAAATACTAGACTGTCTGAATTTACCAGTGTGTGAATTCGTAATATCAAAAAGTGTACAGGTATATCTCTTTATTTATGTGCATATATATACACAGTCTTTTATTTTTGAGTATATATTTAAATACTTGAAGATGCTTACACATGTGCTCTTTACCTACTTTTTATATAAACAGCTGTGTACATATGCATGTGTTCATATGAGTGTACCCATAATTTGTAGCTGTATTTCTGTATATTTGCAGATCTGCAAAGACATTTCTGCATGTGTTGTGCTCGCTTATATTTGTATGTCTATTGTATATGTTTATGTGTATGTATGCTGTATACCTGCATCCACTTGTTTCCCCATGTGAAAGCCTGTATTTGTATTGTTTATTCCTCTTGGGAATATGCCAATATTTATACTTCTGGAGCTACACACAAGCATTTTTCTGGCCTAGGGCATTTACTTTTGAATGTACAGTTTGTCCAAAACCAAACATTAACATTACCATTAACATCAACAAAAATTAAAGCAAAACAAAATTACACATGGAAACTTTTGTTGCCAATCGAGTTTTTTTCCAGAGTATTTTGTTGTGCTTCTCTCTTTGTAGTGATAAGGTCTCAAAATGCAGAAGAGAGAGACCTTGAACAGCAAAGATAAGTTTGGTTGAATGCATTAAGGAACTCGACATTATTGACCAAATCCTCAAAAGAAATCTGTACTTTTCCAACAAGATCTAAGGACAATACTTATGATATTTTATATCACCATTTGCAACAGGGTAGGCCATAACTACTTTGCTGCACAGCTCCCCTTTGCTTTAGCTTCTGCCATTAGAAGACCCCTTAAGAGTTTACTTTATGCATTATCTTTCTTAAGATTAGGCCAGGGCAGGATGTGATGGCTTGTGCATTCGAAATTCTGCATGTCCACTTTAGAAACAGAACATTTGAAATAACCAGGAATTCAGTCATCCCTGTTATCTCTGAAGAGGAGTTGCCATACAAATGCAGATAGAGTACTAACCTAGTGGGCATTCTCATCTTATTCCATATACTGCCTCTTTCAAGCCAATGGGCTTGAGGAAATGGTGTACATGTTTTCACTGTCAATAGACTATCCTAGCCTTTCCTGTAGATAGTAGTTTAGGAAACAGAGCAAGCTATGGGAAGGTTACTTTAGCCCTGGCATCTCACAAAGAGAAACAGTAAAGAGTAAGACAGATGCATTAAATGTAACGAGAGGTTCTTGGTACTCCAAAGTGGCAACATTCAGTGGAAGTTGCAGTGGGAATTATATAGGAGCTGTGGCTGTTCTGGCCCAAGTCCCTCACAAAGAAAGGCTTGGAAACAAGAAAGGTAAAATACTGGGTGCACAGCCTTCCTTCTTGCAAACCATGTTACTCCAGCAAAAGCCTTCCTTCTAGAATATTTGGTTTGCTCCAAAACAGTTCTCACTGTAGCCTTGTTTCTCCATACAGAATAGGCCAACAGCTGGGAGCTCAAGGACTCCCTTAAGAATAGGCTTATAGGTTTAAATTTTTCAGTATTGAGAAGCTCCAGAGCTGAGTTCCCCAGAGATAACACAGACTATGGGATAACTGAGAGGAGACAGACTCAGTGCCGTTCTGTGGCTTTTGCTCTGTAATCTTAGCAAAGAGCTTCCTAAAGCATCTGGGCCACCTGTTCCAACAAGGGCTTCACTCATGGAGAGAGCATACTTAATTTAAAGGATTTGGGAGATTTGTACAAGTATATATGGCACAAAACCCACCATCACAATTGGCTCCAAACCTGCTGTGATCTGCCTCCAAAGTCAGGCAGAGGACAGTGGTACTAACTGTCCATCCCTTCCTACTGCTCAAGGTAGGGCTGAGGTCTTGTTCTGAGAGGAAGCCATCAAACATCTTTTCAGGAGAGAAAGTGCTTGGGCTCAGGTCAATGCTTCACCCAAGATTTGTTCCAGTTTAATTGACCAGGTGGGAACCCGGTGCACTTTGTTTGAAAGAGATTATACTCCTGAATTAGCTCTCCTGCCAAGTCTCTTATCGCTCTGCAAACAACGTGAGTATGGGGAAATGGACCTGGGAAAGCTGAGGCTGGATGCATGAGGAAGAGTGTAGATTCCTCTGTTGATGACACAGATAAGTAGACCTGGCCATTCCCCAGTTCAGAAATTAAACTAAAGAAATTAGATGGTATCCCTAAGATAAGAGGGAGCCATTACACAGGCACTGTGTGCTAGCCAGTCCATTAACCCAGGCTGTTGACAGAGTTACAGAAGTGCTAACAAGAGGACACACAGAAGGGAAAACATCCACAAGGAAAGCCCAAAGAATCCATGCAGTCTGTAATTCTGGTATCTTCAGTCAGTAGTCTGTTCCCCACTAAGGGAACATGTTTAACATCATGTTACAACATGTTACAAAACTCAGCTGTAGGCAGGGCTAGATGCCATGTTAATATCTGCCAGCTAGGTGCCTTGGTTTTGGCATGCCGTATAATTCCCCTCTATCTAACTCTTGGCCTCTTCCTCCATCTGCTCTTTCTCCTGTGAGACTGTCTTTCTTCTTTTTTTCTTTCTCTCTTTTTCTCCAAGTGTCCCTTCACCTCTCTGAGGTTTCTCTGTCATTTTCTCTATTGTTGTGTCTCTTCCATTCACCACTCCCTCTAAATATGTATTGCCTCTTCTCTCTTCTACTCAGCTGTGGCTCTTCCTTTCCCTGACTGTACTTCCCCTCAACATTCCTTCCCTCCTCCTTTTTAATTGCCTATGTCTCCCTATTCCTCTCTCAGCCCCTGCAGATGTACTCCCTAACTTTCATCTTAAAGCCTCTTGAGAAAGGATGCTACAGTCACTAGGGAGTTAAAAATATGATAGGGAGCTGCCTCTCTCTGTCATTTGATTACTGACACCTCTCTTTTGGGAGACAGGAGTTGGCTGGACATAACTGTGCTGGCTCTCACATTCTCAGCCCGGTGAGTGCAGCGTTCCAGCTCACAGCTGCAGCCTCATGTGCCTATAGCTGAATGCAAAGCAAGAGGGAGGGACTGAGGCTAGGAAAAACAGGCTCTTTGACAGACAGAGCTAATATCACACGTGAAGACCTCAGAAATAAGAGGATTGAAGTGGATTGATATGGGGAGTGACTGCTTTATTTATTTATTTATTTATTTATTTACAGCTAAAGAGCATTCAGCCTCACTGTCCTTGTGCCTCACTGCTCTGCAGAGACCCCTGAGTACTTCACTCTGTTAATGTGTTACTTGAAGCTGAATGAGACTTCTTGACCTCTCCTTCCCACAGTGTACCGTGGAGTCCCTACTAGCGCTTCTTACTCCAACAGTCATTGTCACCCCCCTCCCACCAACACACACAGGTGTGCATATCCTTTCCCTACACTCCCCATGTAGTTGTATTTCAAAGGAATCAAACAACCCATAGCAGTCAATTCAACAGAAATCCTCCCTAAGAAACTTAATTTCTGGCAATGGTGAGAGTATAGGGAAACTACAGCAGTGAATTTTGTTAGGAGAAACAACAAAGAACAGGTCACTGCAGTGGAGATATCCTCATCATCCTCCACTTAAAAAAAATAAAAGTGTCAGCCAAATACTTTAAGAGATAGAGAAATGGAGATGAGGAATTGGCTAAGGGAGGAAAATCTTAACAGCAGGGCTGAGTGTCACACCGAGCAGGCAAAAGCAGATGCAAGAAAACAAAGGGGTTAATCACCAAAGAGGACTTGCCTGAGTGAGAGTGAGCATGGGACTTAGGTGTGATGTCAAGGACTATGCCTTTAAGCTATGTGTCCCCAGCTAAGAGACTGCTCGGCCATTCCTGGGTACAACCAGTTGGAACCAGAGAGAGAATACAGTAGATAACTTGCCAGACCCTCAAGCTTTATGAGATTACCAAACAATATGTGAAGTGCTCTAAAATATGTCACTAATTATACATCCCCCATTCATGAGGCATATACACTTACACCCCATTTCTGCAGCACAGTAGGATCTGAATACCTCACAGCCTTTATTTTTCACAACATCCCACTGAAAGGAGGAAAGACCCTTTTTCAGATGTGGAATTTAGACAAAGGCAGACTAAAAGTAGATCCTAGACTAAGATGCTGACCGCTGCAGCATTAGCAGTTTCTTACTTCTTGAAATGGAAATCAAGACCCCACAAGGATAAATGAGTATTGCTAATAGGGATCCAAAAACCAGGGGAGCTGTAAAGCAAAATGGCCTCGAGGAAATCAGTAAAGCCCAATACTCTCCAGGCCATGATGCTTTACTCAGCACTGCTGGGAGGTGTCTCCCTCTGGAGGGGACCTGCAAGCTTTTGTTTGGACTTGGGCCCTTTTTTCTGATTCAATGCTCTCCTCTGTTTACTTCTAAAAATGTAGCTACCAAAGAATCTGCTCTTTCTCCCTTTGACAGAGTAACTCTATGATTAGTGTACTACCCTAGAACATGAGAGAACCATGTTCAAAATCTTCTTTTAGGGACTCTTTTTTTACTTTCCTCGACATAGTGTTCATGGATCTACAAGGCGCTAATATGCCTACTCACCATGCTATTTTTCTATGCTTGCTTAGGTCTCGTAACTACTTATGGTAGTCCTTAAAATATACAGATGCTCTGCCTATACTAATAAGTTCAAACACACACAATAATCATCACAGGAACATTTAACTTGTAAGTATAGATATGGCCAAAAATTTCAGGAGTAAAGAGTAGAAGTCAACATCACCTGCTGTTTGTACATGTGCTAGGTAACCAGTATGGTAGGAGACCTGCAACCTCATCACTGATTTGCAGCCCAACACATCCTTAATTCTTTGCATAGGGATGAAGAGTGTCCCACTGTCTGACTCAGAATGTGCAACTGCTAACTTGTTAGGACCTCCACAACTCCAGTTGTCTGCAATGGAGAGAAAGGCTTCCCAAGGAGGCTCTCTTAAGAAACAATACTAATTACTGCTGCATTTCATGTAGTGTCTGATCTAGTCAGCATACAACCAGTGTTTTCAGAAATGACATCATGACAGAAATTTGCTTTCAGTGTATGATAGCCATTGACTATGTTTTTTTCAGGAACATGTTTTATGTTTTTTAGGTGTGGTTGCCTAAATTCTGCCTATATCTCTTGTCTAATTACTAAACCATTGAAATGTRGTTTAAATAACAAGCACTGCAGAACTTGTTTGTTGTAGAACAAGCAGCTGAAAAAAGGGTGGGTGAACTGTGATGTTGACATGGGCCTGGGAACGTCTCTCTCATGAGAGGAAGTTTTTTGGATAGGGGTGTGAGATGGGGGTATAGCCCACCAAGACCTTAATTGCTCCTCAATTTCTCCAAGTTTCCTGGTACTACAACCACGTATCACTCGTTTTCTGCAACTTTTAACTCTCCTCTGTCTTTCTAGATCTTCTCTTGATCACACAATAGTGACTGAGACATAGAAATGGAAAAAGGTGTGAAGAACTGAAGCTAAAGGGAAAAAAATCTTACACAAAATGAGGTGGGAACAGGTGCAAAAGAAGAGAAAAAGATAAAAAAGAAGAGGCAGGTTAAGACAGTAAAACAGAAAAACTATGACAAAGGAATAGTTGTGTGAAAGGAATAGCTGGGTGAAAGAAAGGACAAGAAACTAATAAAAATGAAGAAAAGGAGAGACAGAAACAAAGATAGAAACAAAGACAGAAAGGGACAGCTGATTTAGAAGTATTTCCCGTTCTCAGTAGGTTACATTCTTCCCACTTTCAGAATATAACTTGATAAAAGTTGCATGACAGTGTAAGGGAAGGATGTCCTTGCATTTATCTGCAACCGATTCCTAATTAAGTGTCAATGCAAGATTTCTGGGAACACCTTAATCTATGGGGTGAAATGTAGTAACAAAATACGTGTGTGACTCTTATTGCAGTTAGCTGAAACAAAGAGATGTTCACACAGCAGACCTAAGCCTCATTGAATCCTATCTCATCCTGTGCAGGACCCAGTGGAAAATCTGGAATTATTTCTCCACAGCAGCCTCTCTACTAAGTGTTCCAGAGTTTACCCCATGGAGCTCAGAATATTGTAAAAAATAACAAATTAAATTACTGCTGACATGATTCTCAGAGCCTGGAGCCAGGTAGGCACGGATTATTAACAGTGCTAATTGGTGTTTCTAAAGGATCCGGTGAAATCAAGATGACGCTATAGAAAACACTGTATATAAACAGTAAGACATAGCCATGTTCTGAAGATCTACCTGAAGACCTACATCGATAAGATAAAGTTTAGTATTAACTCTGCTGTGTAGATGTGGGAACAAGACCTGGAGTTATTATATGGTTTGGCTCAAGAGAAAATCTATGATGGGACCATAAAAAAAAA
>NW_028185506.1:1885039-1921808 GCF_003343005.1 Rhea americana | reverse complement strand
AAAAAAAAAAAAAAAAACACTAACATCCGGAAACCTAGACGAGCAGAGATCCTTTTCACTAGCTAGATAATCTGTGATCATCCTCTGGACTATACACAGACACCATAACAAAGACGGCTCGACTAAACAGAGCTGCTGCTATTGTTGTATTTCCAGTATGATTCATGTTCATCCTAGATTCCATGCTCTTTTTCTTACTTGCAGCCTCTGGCACCAAGGAATAATTTGTTGGGAAGTTAGAAAGTACAGTTATGGATCATAACTCTCCCTTGCCTGCTGAGAATGTACACAGCTAATGATATCAAGAGAATCTACACGTCAGATCCTATCCATGCTGCAATGTAATTCAGACCAGAAGCAAGGAAATGACCCATAGAGTCACACTCCAAATTTTTTTTGCTTTAATGGCTGTGAAACTGATGCTCCAGTAATGCACTGAAAAAGAAGTTTAGGAAGAAAAACAAAGAAACTCACTGGCTGGTGTTATGCACCAAAAGCCAAGGAACAACCCTGAGGACACTGCTGCACAGAATGTGTAAGTATTGTCATGAGTGCCTACCTAAGAATAAGCATATTCTTACTTTTTACTGTGAGGAGTAAGAGCCCCTTAAAATGTCACACAGTAGTGTGACACTGTTCCTAAACTGTTGTTGGCAGGAGACAACCTGTCAAAGATGGAAGCAGACTAAGACTGAACAATACATACCAAAAAGTAACTTACTCCTGTGGCTCTACGGCCTGCACTCGCCACAGGATCCTTCAAAAGGCAAAGTCAAACCATGGCAGGTGGCTTGTAGTGTAGTAAAAGACCTGCCTTGATTCCAGTAAGAGGGAATGGACATCATATGCTCAAATACCATGCATCTTTTTTTGTCTCTAACTTTAGCTCCTCAGTAGTCTAAGACCACTTTCTGGACATGCTGTAAACTGTTATCGTGAAGCAGGTTTATATGAGCTCAGTATGCTCTGCAGAGAACAGCTGTCTCATCCTTCCAGTTGCCAACTGGTTATGTGGCAACAGGTTGAACCTGCCCATTTCTTTCTGTGGGACTGCCAGCTTTCAAGCTGTGAAAATGGCAGGAGAGGTCAGTTTGGGTCATCTATTTTCTAGTTTAAAAAAAGGCTTGGTTATTCAGAGGGAGATGTAGTTGACAAGCACTCATATCTCTCAGGCAATAAACTGTGTCCACATTCCTTGGCAGATACCAGGCTTTCCAGTTCCATTCTACTTTCCTCCTCTATCATGTGCTCGGCTGGTAGGCAGTCTTGTTTCCAATTCCCCCAAACATATGGAAGTGTCCAAGATATTTCAGTAGGGTAACTGTACAGGCAGAAACCCTGATACTGAGATAGCTTCTCTTCCAAATTACCATATGAGGTAGACTCGTAAGGTGGATAAGCTATTTCCTATGCTATTTTCCACTGCAAGTTTCCATAATGAAATAGCTTACCCTCATCTTCTAATATATCTGTACCCCTTTTTGTCAACCTTTGGGCAGGGAGACACAATCAGAATAGGAACAAGTACACATATACACAAGAGATGGTGGCACATTAAGCAGTGGGAAGACGACACATGGAGCAGATGTGGATTTTATCCAGGGAGGAGGAGGATCTTATGACTGCCATGACTTCACTCTAGCTTCTCCTCAGCTGGAAAGATGCTGCAAGATTTGGCAGCAGTCAGTAACATTTAATTATTGTGTTGCCCCCTCTCTGTGCTCCCTTCATCCCCACCATGACTACAGCCTTGGACCCCAGCTGCCCCACATTGTGACCTACCACTGGGAATCTGTCAGCCCCTACCAGTACGAAATTAAGATGACTCCACAGCAACTTATCTGACAATAAACTTATCTCTTTTTCAAAAACAGGAAAATGTACATCATCTACCCAATCCCATTGCACAAAACATATGGACAAAGGTTATTACAACCTGAAAAGAAGTGGATGTAGGCTATCCACCCCAATTCAACATAGATAAGCCTCAGTCTCCTCACCTCAGTCAGATACCAGTTCTGTCATTCCCACCTTACAACAGCTTTCCTGCAAGTCTCTTGCCTTACGGTCTCCTTTGTGCATCCTTGGCTCCCCCTCTGCCTGCAGTATCCTTCTATTATGCAGCTGGATAATCCTTTTGAAGATACAGTGTTACCATTTGAAGTCTTTTCCCTCACCACCTCCCCTATGGCATTCTCTTCAACTGTCCTTCTAATTCCCTGTGACATACAATTGTCCTTCCATTTTCCAAGCACTTTCCTCAGGGCAACCCCTCTTGCTCTGGAAACTGTGATACTGATGTCCCCTCAGGAGTCTCACCTCAGCTGACCTGACTTGATTTCCAGCCTCTAAATAACCTGTCAGTCTCATCTACTCTTACCTAGAAATCAAAAAGATGTAAGACAGTATGGCAAAAGGAAGAGCTACCTCAGAGTCACCATGTTAGCTGTGCTATCCACAGGACTTCACAACCCTCCATTTCTAATAGGTCTTCTCCCACTCCCTTCCCCTAGGCTGAGGGAAGGAGTGACTGCTGCCTTTGTACCTGTCCCTTAAGAACTGGAAGGAAACCTGCGCTAATAATTTTGTCTCCCTTTTCAAAGCCAGTGGCTGCTGTCCTGGCAGCCCTGCTGTTTGCTGCCCAGCCACCGCAGTGATCAGACAGAATGGTTTGCCCTAGTGAATAGAAGACCAAGAGAACTGGGATGCTGCTACCTTGGAGACAGCAAACTTGGCTCCAGCACTGCTGAGTGTAAAGTCTCATCAGAGATCAGATCTTCAGGACCTCCTCCCCTTTAGTCATTTTCTTGTTCCTTACCTCCTTTCCCCTCACATACACTTTCTCCTTCACCCACTCTCATCACCCCTGAGCGCATTGGTAGTGGTGTTGCCATGGGGATGTTATTATCAAGGCAACAGAAGTAGCATATGAGCACTGGCCTGAGACCAACATTTGCATATAGGGAAATGTTTCTTTGCTATTTCCACTTTGCTTTCCTTTCCCTGCTACCATAGGCAGATAAAAGGGAAACACAGAGCCTGTAGGGCCTGCCTGGGTCTTGATACAGAAAGGGGCTGCAGAACAGGCTGCAGGTCTCAGATGCCTCCAGGTTTGCCACAAGGTACAGTGCATACTCTTTCACCTCAGCAGTTCATCTGTTTCTAAGAAAATCTGGAAGCATGGCAGGCCACTTCCTGCTCTTCAAAGCTTGCCAGTTGTCTTCCTTTCACAACTTACTTCACTTGTGGAAAAGATTTTGCCTTCAAGTATACAACAGTAATAACTACTTCAGAGTTACTCTGGCTCACAAACTTTGTAAAAGGCTGACAGAAAGATTTTTGTCTTTTGGAGGAGGAATATCGCTATCTGTGACCATGCTAAAAAATTTCAAGGAATCCTGGGTTTTCCTAACAATGTTTCCTTTGATTCCATCATGGACCAAATAAGCCCAGAAAATATTCATAATTCTTCTGTTGTGTATTGGACCATTTTAGCTTTTTTATTGGATTTATTAAAGTGTGATCCAGAAATGGGCACCATTTGAGGGATGCAAACAAATTCTACTTTCAGCTTTTCCCACGTTATCTTGTCATGTATTTGTTATAAAATCTCTTATCAGCTTCTGTTTCACAATGAATGGTTATTTTGATAGCTATATGATCTGTTCCTGATGTGTGCAAGATGTTTCAAAGTTCCAGACTTACTTCTAGAATTAAAATGGCTTTGAAAGCAGGGTACTTACTATTGATTAAAGTAATTTCTATTTTCTATAGAAATGGTTGTAGGCAAAGCCACAGCAGAATAATTATCTCACTGAGATGAATATCAGTTTATTTCCTCCCATATATAACGATGGTTAGATTCAATGACAACATGGGCAATTTTATAGTCAGTAAGTCCTTAGTACAAAGAGACCTTCTTTGGCATATTAATATCTCTCCAGGCAAATTCAGCCTTGACTTGTCACTGTTAAGTGCTCCACTCAGAACACCATGTTAATGACCATACAGAGAAATTACCACAGAAGCACTAATATTACCAACAGTTTACAAAGATCAATTATGTAATGCCTTTGTCACATGACAAAGGTCAGTCTCCAGCCATGCCAAATCTGGAAATAGATTTCAAGCCTTCTAATTTTGTAATTTCAATATCCTCTGCTCCCCACCTCCACAGCAATTGGAATTTGTGGCCCTACTTCTCTTCTCTTGTACCTTAGCACTTCTGCAGCCAAAATTCCAAGGGAGACGTGTGATGGGAATATTCAAGTGAATCCATTGGTCTCATCTCAACTTACACTCATGCATCTACTCACTCTTCTCTAAAATATCCTCTTTCACCCTCAAGCTTCTGTGGTGTGTGCTGTATCCAGCACTGTCCCTCCATGTGTATTCTTTCTCTCACACACTATAAATCTTCCTTGTCTTTACAACAGTTCTCTTCTGTATGATCTCTTCGACATCATTTTTCTCCTCTCCAGCCTCATTTTTTCCAACATATGCCTCCTCATCTCTCTCCTTGGCTTAATCTAGACTGCTTTTAAGGTGTGATGTTAGTTACATAGGCTAACCCAGTCATTTTGTCAGGCTAATATGGACATGGCAGACTGATTTTAACTCATGTTAAATGGATCAAGTTAGGACATAAAAGATTTCTTTTAAATCCTAATCTAGGAGAGACTTTTGCATTTCTTGGCATTTCACTCAGTTTTTGTCAGTTGCTGACTCATTCCTTCCAAGCTAATCTGCTTTTGCTTGTGTTCCGATCTTTTTCAGAACCTCTTTTTCCTCCCGTTCTATCCCCCAAAGGCTCCTTTGCATAACTTCCCCAACATTGTAAACATAGTTCTTGCTTTTTACCTGAGACCCACAGCATGTTTTTTTCATCCACAATCCGGAGAATCATGTGACTTTTCTCATTTTGATACTTCCCCCTTGCATGTGTTTGCACTAATATTTGCTTGTTTCTCATTCTTATCGCTCCTACCTCAAAGTCAAAGACAATATTTTTTTTAGAAAAACAAATGACTTTGTTTCCTTCCTAGATACGGATAAGGGGAGGCCAGGATCTGGAAGTACAGTTGCTAAGCACACAGCGAGGCAGAGGGGAACAAAAGAGAGAATTGAAAATAAGGTTGGCGTTAAATCATGAATCAGCTAACATTAAAAATAAGGAGACCTCATTCCACCTTTCCGGTGGTGCCTTTGGTACCCAAGGGAAGGCAAGTGATGGTAGAAAACAGATTGCGCATTAGCCAGCCCACTCCAACACCTCCCTCTGCTGGCCTTTTCCCAGAGGGACTGGTAAGGACTAAGTGTGGTGGTGGGACAAGATGCTGTGGAATGTTCCTCTTTGAACAGTGACACAACAGGTCCCGTGTGGTTACAGAAACACATCTGTTAGCTCAGCCAGTGAAGGAAGAGACTCCTGTTCTTGCTAAAGGATGGCTGAATTACTGTGGGAATTTTAGCTAAATTCTAGCTATTTATTTTGTGTTATTCATTAATCTTTAACGTCAATACACCAAATCTATAAAATGAGTAGTGTTTTATGTCTTTAGATGCATATTAATACACTGCAACACTCTTATGTTGCACATAACAGTTTCCTCCAGTCATGTGTCTTTTACACACTGAAAGGAAGATCTGATTTTCTTCCCTCACTGCTGCAACAAGAGGGTAGAAGCTACAACAATATGAGAAACAGGAAGCCCTAGAAGGCCAGATCATTTACAAAACAACATGCAGGCATGTATTCATAATGTGTTTTGCATAACGTTAAATACCATGAAAAAGAGAGTTGTTTGTTTTGCTGAATCTTTTTGAATATAAAAAAATACTGAAGTTTGATCTTAGCTTAACAGGCACAAAGAGGTTCTTGGCCTGCTCCCTAAATGTATATAGCTCCATAAAATTCCTACAGCTTTCCTGTTGCTAGCGCAATATAGAAGACACTGATCTGGCTACAGCAGAACTCTTGCTGCTTTTTGCAGGAGCTCTGCAATGTGTGTCATTATRTCTAATTCAATGTATATCAGAGAGTTTATGGATTTCCTTCCTCTACTGTAGAAATGCTGACTTAAAAGTCCCAGTTTTCCTAAGGTTCCTATCTTTAGATCATTTGTAACTTAAATTTTCCTTTACATTGTTTTACCTACCTGGACAGGTTTGCTGGTACACTTTAATCTTGATAAGCATTTCAACACAAACACATTCTCCAAACCTCCCACTTGTGGCACAAAACCTCAAACTGATCTGCAGAAACTCATCTTGAAATCTGGGCTCATGCCATAGCCCTGCAGGTTCTCTTCCCTCCCTGTGCCCTGCTATGCTAATACCTAGGCCCCTCATACAGGTCTGCCAATGTACATTAACATCTTAAACATTTGCCATTGGAATTCTCTGCTCTTTATCCACTCATCTGGCTGAAAATCAGAGCATTCCTAACAGATATGAAACTTGGCTGGAGATGAGTTTTCATAGCATCACAATAGCTAGAGTTTCCAGGGAAAAATCTGGGTGAGAGGGAGGGGGGAAGGAGGCTTGTGAGGCAGTCACAAGCTGATGTGGGATAGACACATTCCATAAGCATTTCTGAGCGGGGAAATTCTTTCTCATCTCTGACTCTCATCATATGACTTCCAGTCTGTCAGTTCAGTTATTCCACCCTACTGTCTCTTTCCACATCAGCAATATCATCCCCTCCCTCTTTTCCTTCTCCAGTTTCCCTTATCACTCTCTGCTCCTTGACTAGCCTTCTTGCTTTTCTTTCTCTTCCTTTTTACTTTCTCTGAATAACTGTAATCCTGTGAAAATTTGACAGATGAGTAGTTCCCCACCCCAAATCCTCTATTAGTTATTGTGTGGGCTAGAGCAGAACCCTCTTTCCTGAGCTCACCTCTTCCAGTCCTGACCATGGGAGGGCCATTTCTAGGGATTCAGCCTTCAGTAGTCATTTAGCTGTTTGCTTCTGAACAGAGCCCAGGAATACAGCCAGGGCAGACTGTGAGGTATGTGATGATGTACCCTAACAGTTATTTATGATGTGAAAGTGTGTCTGTTGCCCTTGGAAACCAGAGTGAGGTTCATCTACTCCTTTCATACAAGCGTTACTCCTTTCATACAAGGGCTACTAATTTGCACTTAGGGAGTGGGGACAGGGCTAAGATCTAGCAACAATTCTGTTAGAAATGACCTGCAGCAAAGTAGAAGGGCAGAAACAGGCAGGATCATCTGCCAATTAGCAGCAGAGACCACAGAGGAGATGGATGGTTTATTGTAATATTTGACTGACAGCTAATTGCTTGCCAGAGACAGTAAGTGAGAGGAGGAGGGAAGAGCAAATTGGTTCCCATGGCAACAGTGCTCAAGTCATATGAGGTCAAAATGTGACCGAGGCTGACAGAGAAAATGAATTTTGATGAGAAAATAAAAACCCACAGCAATGATTGAGTGATTCAGTCTGCCAGTTCTGGGTGCCTGAACAGCTTTGCAAATACTCCTCTACTGGCCTACATTGCTCCCAGCTATTGTGCTCCTTGGGGGCTCTCTCAAAGCCTGATCATCTATCTCAATGCCTGTCCTGAATTCACCTTTAGCTATTTTTGTTTCTAGGTCACTGAGAATACATCTGCATAGCCAGCAGAGGTTGATTGCAGTGCAGGTTGGCATATGCAGGCTAGTCTTAATCACTAGCAAGGGCAGCACAATCTAGACTGAATAACAGACTCTAACAACCCACCAGGGATTCTCAGCGAAGAGTCAGCTGGCCTGTCACCATTTCATCACTGTCCTCCAGTACCTGAGCCAACTTAATAAATAGCTTGCACATGCATCCCTAGTGATAATAAAACCATGTAGGCTTTTTTTTTAATAAAATAAAATAAAATAAAGCTTGGAGGGCTTTGCAGATTTGTAAATCTTTCAACCCACAAAGCAGCAGGAATTCAGTGCATCCCTCTACAGAAATCTAATGTTGAAATAGATTTCTATTGCCACCTGGTGGATAACTGAAGAGCATATAGAATAAACACCAAGATTTCTCCCCCAGCCATTCCTTAGGAGAGGCTCATTCTCCTCTATTTATTCTACAGGCCTTTACTCTTGCCACATCACATTTTTTTCACAATAGAGGGGAATGAGGGAGAATGTTAATGATATGAGATTAACCACTTCAAGTTATTCCAGTCATTGCAAGTCTTCTGCACAGTTCTCAATTCAACACTGAGAATTTCCTTACTACTCCATATGGTGTAATAAAGATTCCCTCCTAACCTCCAAAGCTTGTGGTTATCTGACATTGAAGTAGAAACTGTCACTCTAGCCCTTAAAGTTGCTGAATGAATCATCCACAGTGGGTCAGTTAATGAATGTAAAATTACCAACCCCACTTACCTTCAGCAKAAATTTCTTTGTAGGATTTTGCCCCTGTTTACTGAGGAACATAAGAATCACTAGACAGCATCAGACTGTTTATTAAGTTCAAAGGTCCATCTTTAGCTTGGTGTCAGATGCTTCATGGAAGACAGTAATCTCACATCAGATGGTTTGCCCTCACATGCTCTTTTCATGGGCATTATTGCTGCTTCTGATGGAGTCTGGCTTAAGCTTTACAGAATAACAGTTACTACAGTCAGCCACTGCTTCATTTTCTCCTGATCTCATTATTCCCTGGTGATACCCCTCAGTGAGGGTATCAAATCCAAAGACCGTGTGGATAATTCAGAAGTATGTCTTCATACTTCGTGACAGTTGATCATAGTCCTGTTCCAGTGTTTGCTCCCTCACATCTTTAGCTCCTTCTTTGAGCCTTGCCCTTCTGTCTCCCTTCTGCTGCAGCCTTGATCTTGCCAGTGTTCCCTGCTTCAGCCCAGCCAGTTCTGCCKGTTCGAACGACCCAACCTAGCGACCATTGCCTCTGGTAACTGACTTACCACTCAGGAACAGAGTCCCCTGTGAATTCCTCACTCTGGGGTTGCCAGAGGCTGGGATGATCCTTGATATCTTGTCACTCCCAATTACTCTCATTCAGTGAATGAAATCCCAGGAGCAGTAAGACACACTTCAGCTCAGTGTGGATGATGGTGTTCCAGCATCAGCTTCAGCTCCATGTAAAACTGTCCATGGAACTACAGTAGCTCCTTCACTAGCCTATCTCAGATCTGAACCTCCCCTTGCCACAAAAAACTAATGATGTTTGTTGTTTCGGTACTGTTAACCTATGTCATCTGTTGTTTTTGACATAGTCTTCTGTTCATGCTATGGATGGTGTTATGAGGGAACTCCTGACTAACTTGGGCAAGCCTTCTAATGCAGAAGGTAAAGTATTTCTCATAATTCATGAAGAGCCAGGAGAGTACAGCAAGCAGAAGCTGCACCTATAACATTAAAGCAAAGGCAGCGAGACAGTATGGGGATATTTGACAGCACTTTGAGGCTCAGTGTGGTCTCAGGAAGGGGGCCACATGCTTGCAATGCAGCATCCTCATTTCCAATAGAGACCAATTGGAATATTCCTCGTGCAGCTGAAAATGTTCTTTGGTTTAGTTTTTTTTTTTTTTTTTTTTTTTAATTCTCTACATCATTACTGATATCCACTGGCAAGACAGTAAAGCTGAGCATCTGAGAGGCTCAAAATTGGCAGTGATTCTCTCACTCACCTCTCTACAGCTTCATATTTCAGCTTCATGTTCAGCCTGGTGCATTCACAATTGTTACCTCAGGCCAAAGAGCACAGGCAGCAGTGAGTTGTTTGCCTCCACTAAGGTGGAAGGAGTTGAGGGAAAAGTCAGTGGTCCTTCACTCATTTTGATTCAAATACTTGATTCCACAGGCGCTACAAACTTAGGCAGTCCAAGAGAAACCCCACTGACCTACCAATCCATTTCTCTGTTCCAAAACCAAGTARCTTCATCACAGTGCTGTATGACACCAAAGGTTCACATGGGTCTGAAAGACTCAGGAGTCTCTAGAAATTTCATTGACATAAGATTGGGCTAAGTACTTCAATGGATTTGTACAGCTTCAAGGTTGTTAGAAGCCAGGAATGGATTCTCATTCACTACAAACTATTTCGTGAAGATTACTTTGTTATGTCCAAACTAGTAATTGAAAAGGTGCCCAGGACTGCTCTCCAGCACTGAAATTCAGTGTTTAAAGTTCTGTTAGTGTCAACTACTATTCTTCCAAACAATTCCTGTTCATGGTTTAGGAGCTAGCTCATGGCAAAGACCATTCTCAGTAGGAAGTCTGCATTCAGCTGGCCTGTTATGGATGGTAAGAGAGTTGAAGAGTATGGCCACTCCATGCCCATTAGCCAAAGACACGGAGAACAGTCTACAGCATGTTTAGTTTACTACCACAGACACAGCCTTTTTCTCTTAATGGGCTCTCTCTGAGAAACACTTTGTTCACTTTTCCTACTTTCCAGTTAACTGGGATGTGTGTGGCTCTCTTTGCATGGGACCAAAATCATTAGGTTAAGGTGTGAATTCTTCTTTCACCAGCATTCCTKTAGAAGTAATGCTGAATCCATTATGACCACAGAGCCAAAGTTTATTGACATATTTTTTTAGTTGTACTGTCTTTAAAAAGTTAGTGCTTGTTGCTGCTTTTCAGCATCCAGGTTACTGGAAACATGCATTAATAGATCACCATTGATTAGATCCCAGGTAGTAACATTCCCTATCAAAGCCAAGGCTACATTGAAAAGAAGGCAGGTTACCCTGAAAACTTATCATAGGGTTCATCTGTTTCCAGAGCTTCATCTATAGAGCCTCATGTTCTGTCTGAGTAAAAAAGGAGAGTTCCCTTAAATCTTGCATTGATTAGTGAGAACTGAAGATTATTGGGAAATACAAATACCTCTTTAATTGCATCCTTGAGCTACTGATTTGTATGTGTCAAAAATCTCTACATATCTAGAATGGGGGAAATACGTTAGTTCTTCTAAATGCAATAGGAAACAACTGACAGTCTTCCAAGCCAGAGCTGGTTATTTGTATACATCGTTACGTATCTTTAATTTATTTTGACCATATCTTATTTCTTTTAGAGACTGTAGGCTAACTTAGCCCTTGACTATTTTGCATCATCATTAAGTGTATGTCATAACAGAAGCAATGCCATTTTGAGCAACCCAGAGCAGAACTGCTGGCTTATATCAACTTAAGACTGGCTGAGGATGAACCACATACAGGCTTCARGGCTCATAGACTGAAACAAACCTGCTGAGACTCAGGAATCTGTAAATGTTTACCTCCAATCTTTTACCAAGCAATCTCTCCCTGTAATGGACTTAAGTAGAAGACGGTATTTTCTGAACAGCACAGCCATTCAAGAATCTTTTCGAAACAAAGGCCTTTGTAAATACTCTTTTTCTCGTTCATCCTGTTTTTCCTCAGAAGTTTGAGACAAAAGTCTTCTGATCTTGCATAGGAACACATTTATCTCACCTCATGGGTCCTCAGACATGTATGTTGTGCATTATGTTCACCTCTTGTGCTGACTATTCTTGTAAACTAACAACTATAGAACGTAATTAGAAATACTGTTGAGAAAAAAATGCAATAATTAGGACTGTGTCTGAGCAACGGTAACACTACTTAAAAAGGTACACTGTGTTCATAAATGTGGACTGATCAGAAAATATTAATATTTTAAAGGTCAGAGAAGAAACTAAACTAGTGTCAAGTGAAATGGCTCTTCTCCTGTTTCCCCTCTAGCATTGCAGACAAACTGAGTGGAAGAATGGGACAGCAGATGCCTGTCTGTTAAAGGAAACATTATTCAGCTCCTTTTTCAAGCTCTATATTTTTATTTTAAAATCAGTTATGTTTCAGTGTGACTCTCTTACATCTTTAGGATATGATTCACTACAGTTTCTCCTGGGCACCAGTCACCTACCAGATAATTCATCATCCTTATCCAGAATGTTCCCCCTTACAACTTCTCAACAGTTCAGAACCCTAACAAATACCCATTTTCCAACTGTACTGGCATTGACAACGGTTCTAAATATTCCTGAGAGCCACATAAATGTCCAGTTCTTTCTGAAATCTAATGTCCTTGGCTCAACCACCTCCTTTGGCAATGAACTCACCAGTAAAATCACACGACATGGGGAAGTGTTTCCCCCTTTTCAYTCTTCAATGTATTAAATGGTCCCTTTGTTCTCATAGTATGATATAGGAACAACAGAAGCTCTCAGTTTATTTCTCCTACTTGGGTAATTATTTTATAAACCTTCCCTCCACTTGAATCTCTTCTTTCCAAAATAGCAAGCTTAGTTTTTCTAATCTATCTCTGAGAGTTTTTACATGTCATAATCATTCATGTCACCATTTTCTGAAACCTTCTTTTTAAGGACAGGCCCCTCTGTCCTCCCCAGAACATTCAGGCAAGATTGTCCACACTAGTAGTGAAATCTTACGCTTCTGATTTTACAGATAATTTGATATCCTAAAACAGGTAACATGAGTCTAAACATTTCCCTTGCCTTTGCACTGTTGACATTGAATTTCAATTACTGTTCTGTTGCCCATTCATCTTCCTTGTTTAGATCTGACTGAAGTCTCCCACAGTCCTCTCTAATGCTGCTATCCTGAATTAGTCATCTGCAAATGTTGTTGCATTACAGTTCATTTTTAATCTTTCCAGATAACTAACAAACATACTAAACATAGAATACAAGGTAAATCCTTAAGACATTTTGCTTTTAACCTGTTACCATGATGAAAATCAACTGTTTAATTTTACTCCTTGCTTCCTACCTATAGGCCAAGTTCTTGTTCAGACAGAATTCTTTTCTTATTGTTCCATAATGCATAAAAATATTTAGAGTTTTTGTTCCCAAAATCCAGGCAAGGTCATTTTAACAAGTCCCTGCTTAATGTAAGAAAACTTTCCTAACATTTAGCCTAAATTTGGGCATTCTATACCTACTTGTTCTTAAACTAATAGTAACGTTCCTGTTAAAAGGTCTTTTCCCTACCTATTGCTTACCCTCAGACGTATTTATGGACAGACATCAGATCCCTTCCCAGCCTTTCTTTTGTTAGGCAAGATTTTTAAGCCAAAACTCCTGTGATAGGATCATCATTCCCTTGAAAATCCTAGAAGTCATTCTTACAAGTGTTCCACTTTGAATGCTTCTAAACTGAGCATGATTGACTAGAATTATTCACAATATTCTATATGAGATTTCATCTGTACCAGCACAACAGATATTAATTTTGCTTTTACACTGCTCAAAAATTTTCTTGATATGTTCCTAGATCCCATTTAACTTTTAGCAGTTCATGGTATGTGATGAACTAATACTCAAAGATTCTTCTCCTCTCTAATTTCCAACTAATGATTCCCAGGAAAATACAAGTTAGTAGTCCCTATATTCACAGCACTAAACTTTGCACACCTGAATCTCATCAAGATTTGATCTCATGAAATTCTCAYAGGTCTTTCAATGCTGGTATGTAACATCCTGATCACTCTGTCCTATTCCGTCAGCAAATTTCATTTGAATGCTCTTTTCGTTTATGTCAAGGCAATGAATTAAAATATTAAAGAAGGCTCCAAAATGACCTACATTAGTAATCCCTCTTCCCCACCAAGATTCTCTCTTTTATGGAGCAGTCTCAAAGACCTTTTAAAAATCTAATTACATCAGACTGAATCGTTCTTTTTTATTAACTACTTTATTGATACATCCAGAAAGGAGAGGGGGAATTTCTGAGCTACTCTGCTTAAAAAAAAATCACTTTAGTTATCATGGTTGTCCAGTTGAGCTGACATATTTTTAACTACAATTTCAACCAGCCTGCAAGAAACAAAAGTTTCACTATTTTACTTCCCTGCTTCACCCCTAGAGCCTTTCCCAAATTGTAAGTACAATCTGTATTACTTCCCTGATCCTTTGATACCATTGCAGCACATTTTTCTTATCCAAAAATCCAAGTTGCCCAACAACTTCTCACTTGAGGTTCTCCAGAAATCTTAGATGTATGCCACATTACAATTTTATTAGCTTGGTCCACCATATCTCCTTCTGAGATCTCAACCTCCAAGAGTTGCTTCATTGCAAGAAAAGAATGGATGCAGGAGAGAATCTAAAAGTCCTTCCTACATCCTCAAAATTGAAAGTGGATATGAAAAAAATAAGTTTTTCTTAATTGTTCTCCTTAACTTCCCTTGATCCAACAGATTAATTAATTCTTTCACAGGCTTCCTGATGCTCATATACCAAAAGACTCTTGTTCATACTTCTTATTCTTTTGCCTTGTAACTCCCTATTCTAGCTTCTCTCCTAATTATGTATCTTGCAAATTTAATCTTCTGCCTATTCTAAATTGTGAAGAATCTCTTACATGATACTAGTAGCTTCTCAGAGCTTATAATTTAATGGGTATCATATTTTCCTTTTGATCAACAGGGACTTCTCATCTGAGACCACTATTTTTACTGATACTATGGGTACCTGCGGTATTTCTAAGGATTTTAATCTTTTACTGTTAACACCAATGCCTGTTTCTCAGTCAGGATACAATGGTATGAACTGCTCATTAGTTCRACCTACTGAAAATAGACTTTATATCCTGTCTACATTTTCACACTATCTGCTTTTGAAGTGGTAGGCGGACTGTTAATCAGACTTACTGTGCTTCAGCGTCTGTGAAGTGTCTGTGAAGTTTAGTGGCGCTTTGAAGAGTGACTTGAGGTGGTTCTTCAATTACTGTTTCACAGCAACTTCAGCCTGCACTTACAGGCAGACAGAGGGTTTTCTAGCTGCCAATGGGATGTGAGACCACAGCTTTCTTTCCCTTGCACTATTACCTAATAAAACTTTGATATGCAGAACATGGCTTTTCCTTCAGAGACTACTTGATCTTTCTTTAGTTTGTTCACCATGACTGAAACAATTTGGTCAATTTTATAGAGGAAGGAACACTATCCAGCTTCCTCTCTCAGAGCTATTTTAATTCTGCAGGGCTAACAGGCAAGAAAAATAGTAAAAAATTATTTCATCAAGTCACATTTTCACATATAGGTTTTTAAGGGGAAAATCACACTATAACTTTGCTGCAGTTTGCTGTACATTCATTGAGCCTGTAGTAGCATGGCATCTGTAACCGTAGCTCTGGGCCCCAGAATCTGACATTCATTATGAGTTTGTCTGTCTGTCTAACTACTGAAATGTCTCACTTGTGAGCGTTTCACAATCCTTAATGTCTGTAGCATCGCTAAGTAACTCTTGTGAGTCAGGAAAGTTATTATCATATTTTCTCATGGAAAACTATTTAGATGCTTCACACTGAAGAAGAAACAATATACATTGAAAATGTATGTAGAACAAATTCAGTTTGTTCATTCATGTCCCTGTGATTTCTCTTGATCTGAGAAAGCTCCTTTGTCTCATTCACATTTGTTAGAATAAAGGCACAGAAAGACCCTAAACGTCCTTCAGAAGATCCTTACACCCCTAGTCTGCCAGTGATGACTAAGATTCTCAACAACAGTGGTCAGCTGCTCTCTAGCCTTCTGAGCATCTAACTGGCACAGGAGCCTGCACTTACTTTGACAGCGCTGACTTCACTCCATAAGCTTTTCAGCTTGAGCTGAAGGTCCAGAACAACATTCCTAAGCTTGATTTCTCCTCACCAATCTAAAAAATTTAGATTTCAGGCCCCTTCAGAGCATATCTAAGCCACAAGGAGCCTGTAGGAAGGAAATGGAGAGGATAACAAATGTCTTAGTTAAAACATTCTCCTCAGTTTGTGGAAGATTTGTATTCAAATCCTGCACAAGATCTGGCTCTTGAACTCTGTCTCCCTATATCTCCCTTGTCAGAGAAATCACATTCTGAACAATTAAGTATTTTGCAATTAGTGTCTGTCACTTTCTGTCTCCATGGTATCTCCCACATATGGACTGAATGTCCTAGAGAGCAGGCCTTGTAACTCATTTAATTTGTGAATATTTAATCATGTATATAAGGAGGAAAAGTTTCAGTAAAAAAATTTTTAAAAAAACACTTCCAAATACCCATTGCTACGTAATAAAAGCATTTCCCTAAGATATGGAGGCATGTCTCTCTCTCAAATACAACATTTTAACTTGGGCAAGCAAGAATATTCTTTAGCCCATGACCCTGGAGAATGAGCTCCACCCTGCTTTGGTAGCTACAGCCACTATGACTGTCTGAAAGACTAAGGAAAAAGCAGAAGACCTCGTTCAAATGCTTACTATAAAGCTAGCAGAAGAATGAATATCCCTTGCAGAGATCAAAAAAAAGGGACTCTTATAGTGCTCACAAAAATAAGAAACCAAATACAGTAGAAACGCTTTATTTGTGTCCTTGTAAAGGGAAAGGCCACAGTACAAACTCAAGCTTTAAAAAGCGTAAGAGAACAAGTTTGAAAGCAGGCATTACAAATGCACCTATTAGGGAAATAGCTTTCATAGAATCATAGCTTTAGTTGGAACTTGTGCCTTATCAGACTTCAAAGAATCCTGCTACAAGACCAAAACCAATAAGAAACCACACTTCATTAGTTCTGCAATTTACAGAAGTACCTGCTTCAAAGTGCACTGAAGTACAGCTGTAGCCTGAAAAAATGACTAGCACATCCATATGTGATGGCATGAAGCCTGCACAGAGTCAGGTTGGAAGGAAAGAGAGAGGAATACTGAACAAACTGTTAGTCACTGAGAAATTGAGGCTAGGACTTTTTTTCTCTTGAAAATGACTTTCTGTATTAAAAGCACAGTAAGCATCCTTGTTGTAGACTTCTGAGAGTTTCAGAAAAAAAGCTCGTATAATCATAGATCCTGTTTTAAGGAAGACCTCTGGTAGAGAGGCATGCAGAAACTGTACTTTTGAGGGCAGTGAGGGACCTGAAACACTGAAACGCTCCAGTGTCCTTTCTAGGGACTAAAACCCTTGAAGCAAGGCTCTGGCTGATTTTTAATGTAACCTTGCTGTGTTACACTGGCACACTCCATTATAAGATCTGTTTGTAAAAGATAAAGCACATCCTTGTGCTGAGAGCCCTAGTGGAGTTTAAGTGGAAAAAGCATACATTTCACCCTGTTAATTCAGTCATACCTGCTGAGCAAATGACTAAATTAAACTTAATGGCTTCTTTTACTCCTGATCTTTTACTGATGTACAGTGACATCAACACAACTAGGAGAGCAAAAGCACTACTGTACTTCCTCGTGCACTGCCACAATAACTGAAGTGCTGCATTTAAATTGATTGTAAAGTGTCAGCCAGGAGCAGTCCAGCTTGCCTGAAGATTTCAGCTTGCACATGAATGCCTAACAACTTGGAAGAGTACTGCTTAACTTGAAAATTTTACAAATTCAACATAGCTGTTGCTGTGAGGCATCATGGAGCCCTTTCTACCATTTTATAGGCATTCTTCTCCATTAGGGAAGAGGAAGAGGGAGAGGAAATGACTTCGTCCCCCAAGCCTCAGCTCACCAGGCAGCTACGTACAGCGCTGCAGCGCAAGGCCCCGCACAAACCTGCCCCTGCTCGGTGCCACTGCATTACGGCGGGGCTTCAGCCTCCTGCATGAACTCGGARGAACTGAGTGGAGCTCAGCAGACCCAGGCCTGCCCACGGCCAACGCACATGCCAAGCCCCTCCGCCACGCAGCTATGAGATAGACAACGCCCGCGCCATCCCTCAGGCCACACTCGTCATCGTGACGTCAGCACCAGGCGTCAGGCGCACGGGAAAGCCCGCCCTTCCCTCTTCACGCATGCGTCAGCGGTCGCCCGAAGGACAACGCAACCCTCTTGAGGCCGCTACGGAAACCGGAAGTCGTCAACCCTGGACAGGAAGTGAGCCCTTCGAATAGTCACAAACAACTCCAGTCACTCCGTTGCTGGCTGCCTGCGCCCTTCTCCAGGGTCTTGGATGGCCTTTTGTGAATCACTTGATTGACACGATCTGTTGACCAATGGGAGATAGCCCTTCCTCCCTTCTGGGCCACCATCTCTCAGGCCATGACCAATCGGAAGGGCAATTTCTTCTCCGCCCTTTGATGGATGGATGTGGGAGCCAATCAGAGAATGACTTGCGAGCTAGCCTTGCCTCCTCCTTCCGCCAATCCGTGCCGTGGAAGAAAGGCGCTAGCGGGAATGGGGATGGCCCCCCACTGCCGCACTGGGTGCCTGCCGCCGCCGGCCTCCTCCCCTCCCCTCCCCCCGCTTCCCCACGCATGGCGGACGCCTGCTTCCCGGAGTGGTGCTGCGGGCCGCGCCAGGCGTCTCTGATCTCGGGGAGCCCGCCCCTCCCCCGCCACGGGGATCTCCCGCCTCCTGCGGCCGGGGCAGCGTCCCCGCTGCGGCTCCGCTCCCGCCACACGTTCCCAGGCTGGATGCGACACGGGGCTGGGAGGAGCCGCTCAGGCTCTGCGTGCGGGGGCTCCTTAGTCTCTTAAGGTGGATCCGTGCGACGGGCCTCACGGGGCCGCCGCCGCGCCCGATCCTGTGGCTGCCGGGAACGGCAGGGGCGGGCCAAGCGTGCCGGGGCGCGCTGGACCGTGGCGCGCGGCTGCGCGCCGCAGGCCTGGCCGGTGCCCGGTGCCGGGGAGCCAGCCGCCAGATGGGGATAAGTGGGACCCCGGGAGCAGCCGAGGCATGCTGTTATTTTCACGGCCGCTGACCAGACCAGAGCGATGCCTCTGCTTTCATTCCGCAGAGGGATGAGAGAAGACTTCGGGGAGGACTTGTCGCTGGCAGATGAGACTTTTCCATTAAGAACTATTCCATCATTTTAGTAGTCCTCGAGTTGTAGTGGAGTTATATGATTTCACTAAGGCATATTTATTGTCAGAAAGTGTACTACTGTGGTGGTTGTTAAATGGGGCTTCCAGTGCAGAATATTAAATTACACTACACATCACATGAATTATCACACGGAGAATGAAATCACTTTGTGGCTAATGGTAGCTGAGCTTGGAGGAGAAGGAAATTCTTTTATATATACCAAGGGATAAGAGTTCGTCACATGAGACTTTCTGCAGTGAAGACATGGAATTATCACAYACAGGGAATACCAGTTGGAAACAGTGTCTATATTCAAAAGCATCTAAAACCAAGCCAATAAATACATCCAATAAATACATCCTTCAATAGGTGTCTGGCTTCATAACAGCTGAGCATTGAACACATCCTGCTGATGCTGATAAGGGGGCATGGCATATTTTTGTAAACAAAAACCCTAAAATATATTGAAAGTGCCCAATTTTAAAGTTTGAGTTTTAGACTCTTGGTTATATAGGACTGATTGGAAATCAGGCAGACACTTAATTTTCAAATAGTGCTTGGAGAAATGAATTGGGAGACATGACACTAACTAGAAATATATATTGTGTGTGTGTGTGTGTGTATATATATATATACACACACACACCAACAAATAAGCAATAATTCATATTTATATAATAATTTATACACTATTTATACACATTTCTGTGTGTGTTTACACACACATATAAGATTTTCCTTTGTAAAATACATAGATGTGGTTTTGAAAAAAACCTTGTGCATAAAAAAAGTGTTAGGATACCTGTATGTAACACTAGATTGCTGATATGTCTGTTTATCACTAGCTAGTTGCAAGTGGAAGGAACAGTCCTTTAGCCAGGATGTAGAAAAGAATCCCTTCCCTAGTACTATAATTTTCAATGTCCTATCTGCCAAAAAACAAAGCCACCTCCTACACTTTCCTGGATACCAGAAGCCCCAACTGCCCCCTACCCATCTGTCAAAATTTATAGCTTTCCCTAGACAAATATTCATAATTCAATCATGCAAAACCAATGGCAACTTGAAATTCTGGCAGAAAGATAAACTGTATTGAATGTAAAGAAAGGAAGGAAAATACGATGATTTAATCAGAAAATGCCATTTTTTCCCAGCATGTTTCATATCCTATACTCCAAGCCTTACAGCAGTGATTCTGTTTGGAAGTATGCATATATGAAACTATCTATGCAGAGACAAGATTATTAAATATAGGGAGTCTTGGAGATAACTGTGGTACAGAATCTGAGGCATTTACACGACTGTGCATTTGAGATTACTATGGAGAAATGGCCTGCCCAAGCATTGGCCTTAGATTCATGGAGACCCCAGACTATTCCATTTTCCACATATATTTTCGAAGATTTGATGTACCACTTAATTTACTTTTCTACACAGTTCCCCTTAATGTTCTAAAACAATGCAGTTTTCCTAGCTTGTGTCTCTAAAACCAGCCTTGCAACATACCACTATGAGACGTAACAAACAATTTTCAGCCACCTGGGTGGACATGAGACAACACTACAGTTTTCGATGTGATTTTAACTGATTATAATACATTGGAGAAACAGTATCAGATCTTAACAAGAGTGTAGTGGAAATGCCTTATAAGATTTGGGGATGTTATTGCAATAACTTATTGACAAATTTGTGACATGAGGAAGTGTTACCAGAGATGAAGATTTCAAGTGATTTGGGGGGAGCAAAAGGCTCATAATATCTTGGCTTGGAGCAGGACACAATTATTACTTAGTTGGATAGAAAAATTTATGACTTGTGCCAGAAACAAGACTGGGAGAAACTTCCCCGAAGTAGTGAGCCCCCTGCCTCCTAAATAGGGGTGAGGGATTGTCACACTGGAACAGTAGAAGACATTTGGAAGCAATGCCACACAGGCTGGAAGAAGTTACCTCAGCTTGGAGGAGATGGTCGTGTGGGTGAGTGACTGTTACAAAGGTGGCCTAGCGATCAGTTGTCACTGCAGCCTGGGAGGCGGCAAAAGATTACTATAGACGGAACCCTCCACTGAGAGGATCACCGCAGCGTGCGGCTCTCTCCTGGGCCGGCGGCCGCGATGCCGGAGCAGGCCGCGGCCCCAGCCGCGGCTGGCAGCGGGGGGCGATGGAGAGCGCGCGCTCGTCGGGCAGCGCCGAGGCAGCGGGGCCCCCCGGGCCGAGCAGGCCTCAGCCACGGCGGGGGAGCCTCGCTCGTCAGCCGCAGCCACCTCTAGSCTGGCGCCTCCTTAACCCGGGGAGGCGGGGGCCGCCACGGCCGGGGGGAGCTGGGGGAGGCGGAGCGCAGGCTGGGGAGGAGCCGGGGCCTGCAGTGGAGCCGCAGCCCGGAGCAGCAGCCGCGGGAGCGGCGGGGCCTGGAGAGACTCAACGCCGCCCGGCCGGGGCCCCCCGCACAGGAGCCTGGGGAGCCCTCCGGGACAAAGCCGAGGCCCAGCAGGAGGCGGCGGAGACGGCCGCTCAGCCCCACGCAGGCCCGAGAGCCGCCGCGGCCTCCTGTGGCAGCCGGGCCCGGGCAAGAGGACCTGGGGCCTGGGGGGAAACTAGGGACAGCCTCTGCGTAGTTGGGGTGGGGGGACACCCATGTAGCCTGAGGGGTGGGAAGGAGGTCCTTCGCGCCCCCRCCCCCTCCCCCCTGCTCCATCCGCAGCCGCGAAGAGACACCCTGTTAGGCAGCCCTGTTTCCAGCTGGGGAGACACCCAGGTGCCCCCTTGCAGCCTCCTCCCATACTGGCCGATTGGGAGACCTGCCTGCTAGCCCCCTTCCCCGCTAAATAGCTAGGGGGAGCTTAACACCTGTCCTCTTTTCTCACTAACTAGGCGGGGGGGGGGGGCAGGGGCCCTGGCACCAAACGCTGATAACTAGAAGTAGATTTACATGCTCTGGAAGAGACACCCCTCCCCCCATCCCCTGAGCTCCCTTAGTACTTATTGAGGGAAGAGGTATTTTCAGTCCCCAGATTTCTGGGGGTTGTGCAAGTCATCTTTACCACCTGCTCCCTCCATACTACATAGCTACTAGGTGAAAAAAATTCCTCCCTCAGGCAGAGAAGGAGACACTCCTTCCCTAGCTGTTCCCCAGACCCAGCCATAGAGTAAGTGGGGAGTCTCCACAAGAAAGAGAGGCAGTCYCCTAGACAGAAATAAGCTGGACTCCATCCCCCCAACCCCGATACTTACCTAGTGATTTTAATTATTTATGTCTGGTCAGCAGACAGCAGAGAAAGAAAAACAGGCACAGATTTAGTTACTCTCCCCTATCCAGTTGCTGCTGACTGCTGGAGATAAAGGTAATTTCCAGTACTGATCTGGTCCTCCTTCATCCCAAAGAAGATACCTCATCTCCTAAACCAAGAGGGTTTTCTCCAAATAACCTGTGCAAGGAGAGAAGACACTCCTCCCAATTACAAGGGAGGAAAAGGAACAGATTTTGCTGATAATATCCAGAGTTAGCAAGAATTCTTTCAGAGATTTGCCCAATCTTAAGGACAAGGTGTACCTGCAAGAAAGAGAACAGAGACTTCCAGGTAGGGAGACTGTGCTCTCTCAATCTGACAATCAGTGAAGAGAAGAAAATACTATCTTCCAGGGAAACTCCCCATTAGCAGTTAGCTGCCAAAAAAGAGAAAGCATCTCCATCCTAGGATAAAACTAGCAGTTTTAGGGGACTGACAAGCCCAAGCTGGTTATTTTAGCACTCAAGATTCTGATTTCATCCACAATTCCCTCGCCCTCAAAATCTTTCTTGAAGAAGCTCGTGGAGTATCTGACAGCAACATCGACATTCTGAGGATGGGGCTCACAGGATTGTGAAGGGCAGCACCCCAGAAACCGGCCCTGAAGATCCAGCTCCCTCCAGAAAATCATCCAGAGTGAGTGACTACATTATGTCACCCCTATCTTCCTTTCTAACATTGTTTCCCTCTGTCTTTCTTGTTTTCCATGTCTTCTCTTTTAATATCTGCTTTTATTTGAATCTTTTTCTGTCTCCTGTTTGTGAATCTATTCCAATCTTTTTTTTTCCATATGTCTTTTTTCCATCTCTCTCATTAATCACACTTACACGTTACAGGGAGWTGACCTGATTCTTTCCCTCACTATTTAGCTTATGGGCTACCCCAGTTAACTGTAACAAACCTCTCTGCCCTTTCCCTTCTACTTTCTTTCGTTGGTATTTTGACRTGGTCCTCGGCTCAGCCTTTATCAACAATGGTGTGAAATTAATTTCTGTTATCCAGAAATCATTGACAAGGATAATACTGGCCAAAAAACGTTGAAGAGACAGGAAGAGTGATTTGTAATGCTAGTGTCCAAGGATGTATATATATTATATTGCACTCATGGGGTTGGAATGTTAGGTGTTCTCTGTGTGAGTCTTACTATGATCTTAAATATAAGAATAAAATCATTGTGAGATGCAGACCTTATTATGCTTGGAAGCTGAATATACAGACCCGAGTGCTAATACTCTGAAATGAAAATCCTGCTGTACTCAGGGGTTGTGGGATGAATCTTGGTATAAGTGCCCTTGAGAGTTGATTCCATTGTACTTAGGGGCCTAGGGATGAAAGTCATGATACGCTGGTCGAACCTTCTCTGAAAGTCAAAAAGGAACTATTCCATTGCTACTAGTCTTTATATGTGTTTGCTTCTGTGTTCATGGGCTAGGAATGTCAATCCTATTGCTAGCGTTATGGTTAGCCATGCTGGCTGCTTTTTGTAGATGGGACAGTTACATTCCTATCCAAATGAGTATTCTGACGCTATCAGCGATTTCCTGAGAAATCAAATCTGGGGGGGACTTCATCTCAAGTCAAGCAAAAGCAGATTCCTTTAGCAGAAGCACCATCCCTAAGGATACCTCACGTGAGATATTCCTGTTTCTGTTCTCCAGTGAGACAGCAGTGTAGAAATTGAAGATCAGAGGATCCTTGGCCAGGACAAGTAGCCTTTTGGAAATCAGTATGGAGCACAGTGGGTAATAGGGAATCCCAGCATATCTTTGATGTAATTTGACAGTAAGATCATACAAAAGAATCCAGGTCCCTCCAAGGCGATTCCCTATTTTTGCATGTATTTTGACAGTTATCCTTAGCTTGCAGAGGTGTTTTTTTTCAAAGGAAGGCTGAACCATGATGTGTATRTTCAGGGGGTAGTGTTAGAGGCCCTCCTACCTGTTGCCCTATAGTTGTGCAATCAGGCTGTTTTGAGTACAGACGTGTTATCTAGAGCAAGGTAAGAGATAACTGAGTCATTTTGGCCTTTGTACACTCAAAGGGGTAACTGACTTTTCATGTTCTTGAGGTTAATTTACCTTCCTCTGCCCCTTCCTCGCTGTAATGACTTGACATTTTTCAAGTGCTTTTGGTTATGATGGATGCCAAGGCACTTTACAGAGTATGTATGCCACCCTTAAAAATTACGCTGTCCCATAATAACTATCTTTGTATGTGTAAAATGTTTCATTCTGGATTATTGTAATAAAGAGTGAGATTTGTATTTTCTGCCTGAGCTTTTAATATTCAAGGCAGACGTGCAAGGTTGAAAGTCATATGCTGTAGTATAATTGTTTGTTATTTATTTGCTAATTGCTGACTGGGTATTCAGTGCTGATTCAGACATACAAAATTAAGACAGTCCCTGCTCTGAAGATCTTGTAGTCTAAAACACATCTCTACAAAAGCCAGGGCATGGTGGTAAATTCAGGGAAGGTAATAATTTTTACAGGGCATAGCTCTTCAGTGTGATGTTGGTGTTTAAATCAAGTGTTTATCACAGGCTAAAATGTACTTTCCTCTGATGTAGATTTCTGCAGCTTTTCTGTACTATTTATTTAATACAGAAGTATTCGTAAAAGGGAAAGGAAGACTATTAACTCATCTTCATAAACGTGCAAGGTACTTTGTAGGTACATTTAAATGGAAGTGCTGTGTCTTTAAGAGTTTATGTCAACAGAATTAAACCTGAATACTTAAAATGAGACTTCTAAAACCGCATTTAGGTACCTGAGTAAATAGCCTGATTCTCTTAAGTGTCCAGAAACTTAGAGGTGACTTCAATAGAAGCTACAAAGTCTTAAGCATTTGGATATAGAGACACTTAATTGTATGTGTATGGACTAGTAAATTTAAATTTGGGCATTCTTGCTTCCGAAGTTGGCTTTTAAAGTTGAAACAGTCTGATCCTTTCCTATGTGCGCTCCTTTCCCAGTGAAGTTTGAGAACTGAGAGCATGACACTTCTCAGGTCAAACCCTTAAATAAAATTAAATGAGAAGGTCTAGAGATTTATGGAAAAAGGATTACATTACTAAAAGATCAGGAGGTTATATTAATGTTCAAATAGTGTTTGGTAAATTTCTTGGGTTTTATCTTTTGAAATCTGGTCCTGTAGGCAGTGTCTAGGTCAAAATAAGAAATCAGACAAGTTAGAATAAAATAGAATAATCATTTAGTGAGTATGAATGTCATGTCCCGGTCCTCAATGTGATTGTGAATCCTGAAATGCTTACTTTTTTTCTGCAAAATACGGCTGAATTCTGGTGTGTCTGGAGAAAAGACTCCAGCATCAACTCTTCTGTCTTCTGTAAAGTACCCCTTTCCCCCCCCCCCAGGATACAGGTATCCATTACTTGATTACMTCCTCTTCCCCTAAACTTCAGCTGACCTTCAGACAGTGGGAGGTTCATCCTCCATCACAATTTGAAGCTTTGGCCCTTTRCTTCCACTCTCAGAAAGGTGATAATTAATGACAATGGGACAGATGTCCCTCAAGAGTAGGGCTAAGATGATTATCTTACTTTACACTGCTGCCAGACAGGAATTAGTTTTGGTCATTAGTAATCAAAAGATGCTTTTGGACTCATTTTTCCATGTGCTGCTCCAAACCTTAGCTAGAATTGTAACTAGTGGCTTTCAGGCAGAACTTTGCCATTTGCAGAATTCATAGCTATGCTTCAGAACTGAAACTTTAGTTAAAGAATATTGTTTCTAGCCTTCCTGGTCTTGAAGACAGCTCTAAAAATATGAATAATGTCTAGATTATTAGCCGGCCTAAAATGCTATCTCTGAAATGTGTGAATCTCCACTTGTGTTAACTCTGAAACCTAAAGAAAATCATATAAACCTCTATATTGCTGGATATTGCACTTGCTATTATTTTAACAAGATTATCCAGCTGATGTGTGTATCCTTGAAAGGTTTGTCATCTTTGTAGCAGTCAATATTACTACTTGCTACCTGTTCTGCAATTAATGTTTCCTTCTTCCTTCTGAAGGATGTAAGATGAACATAAAGATCCATGGCATACTTCTACACTGTCCCCTTGTTTTCACTTTTAAAGGTAGCCTGTATGAATGTGTTACTGAGAGAGAGAGCAAGCACCCTGCAGTGTGTTTTCACACTTAAGATGAAAATTTTACAATCACTTAAGTTTGAAATGAAACATACGCAAAATATTGAGAGTGTTTCAAAGTTTCAGAGACCTTTGCAACAGAGTTTAGAACCAATTCACTGTTGTGTCTCAGGGTGCTTTGCCAAGATCTGGACTAGACTGTTGCTTATTTTTCTGTTTTTTTCCTCCCCTGTCCTCTACCCCATCCTAGCATGAACCTTAGGGTAGGTGTCTTAAAGGTAGAAGACAGAGCATTCCACTGATGTTGCTAGTTCCTGACCTTTGTCATCCCCTTCCTAAATCCCATCCCTGGCTTCCTAACATCATGTCATAGTCATGTTTTTCTCCTGCACCTTTAAGGCCCAGTATGTTTCCACCCTGCCTACATCTTTACTCTSGTTTCCTCCTACACTCCCACTGCTCCTCCCAAGTCTCTCACTACTGCCCTTTGCATCTCATTTTCCCTACTGTCCCTTTCAGCATTCTGTCCTCATGCCCTATAAAGCCTAAAATGCCTGTTTTATCCTCATAAGGCAGGCCTTTCCCATCTCCTCCCTAAGATTATTTTGTGTCAGGAATCATTTTTCACTGCATTTCACAGACCTCCTTGTTATTACCACACCTGCATTTTGACCCTTCTTGGTTTGGCTTTTATTAGATTATGTACTTGTGGAGACACAACATTTTTTTGTTTGAGATTGTGTCAAAAATTGTATAATAAATATAATTTTGTTCTTCTGAAAACATCTGGTTCTTCTGAACTGGGAATGGCAATAGATCTTTGTCTCCATAATCCATCTGACATTCTCCTACCCTTCCTTTTCTGTTGTCCCCTTCTCTTCAGGAATAGCTAGATTTTAGTTGTGAATTCAAATGAAAAGCCCCTGCATTACATTCTCTAGTTCCTTCTAGCACTTCAGAATTTTGATTTTGAAGTGGAGTGAACAATTTGTGCAAGGCCTAACATCCCATTCCTTATCCTTCTAAACTGGTCAATTTACCTGATGTGAGGTCAAGCTAGGCTGAGTAACYATAAAGTGTTAGGGGATATGTCTTCTTTTTTTGTCTTTGTATATGAGAGAGACTGAGTAATCAGGAGTGGAGGAAGGGGAGAGATGAGGAATGAGTGGATTTATATCTCCAGATTTTTTTTTCTTTTCTTTTTATTTACATTAGCAATTCAAATTTTATGTTCTTTGTCTTGTAAGACTCTATGGCTAATTCTAGTAGAAATATCATAGAGTTAAAARTTAAAATCTGGATAGTTGAGAAGGAATTGAAACTTTCTGTGATCACAAAGTAAGAGAGCAAAGTTTCTGAATTCTCAGTTTTCCCCCCAAAAAAGTAAAAACAGAACAGTTCTCTCACAATATCAGTAACTTACAGAGAAAATAAATTATTAAACTAATTTATCTGATTTTTTTTTTAATCTCTAGATGAGCAAAGCAGACAAGACTTCACAGTAAATAATTGGTCTTGGATTTAGGAGATCTAGGTTCTGTGCCTGGTTCTGCTACTTGTTTGCTGACTGACCTTGGGCTACTTACTTCTGTGGTTTCCCATTTATACTGCAGTAAAAGTACCAGTCTTAAGTGTTTCAAAGTATAAGGATGAAAAACACTGTGTAAGGGGGGAGTGTTGCAACTGATATTCTTCATATTGTAGATTACCTTGATTAGAATGTGAGATTAAACTCAACATTTCTCTAGGCCAGCTTTTGTGACATTAAGTAGTGAAAGCATGAGACTTCAATTCATTTTTCTTTCATGAAAGGTCCCATGACTTCCAAAACTGGAAGGTGAATGATCCTATACCATGGCTAGAGTCTGGAACTGTTTTATAAGTTGAATCAAGTGTAGATACTCTGACTCCCCTGAATCTTCTCCTTCTAAGATCTCTAATGACCTTTTCCTGGCCAGGCCTCAGTATCTCTGTTCCATCTTCATCCTTCTTGGCTTCCCTGCTGTTTTTGACACTTGATCATGTCCTGTCTTGAAATGTTGTCCTCTCTTGACTTTTGTGCCTGTGTCTTCCAGGTTTCCCTCCTACTGTTCTAGTCATTCATTCAGTAACTTCTTCATTAGGTTATTTACATTTCTTCATTTATTTTTTCATAAATGGACAGACCCATCTCTGATGTATTCTCTTTGCTTTTCTTCACCATCGTCTTCATGCCAGTGGTACTAAATTATGCATTTCAGCTTACTTTCTGAACATCTTTTCTTAAAAGATTTGCTTTCAAAATCATCAAGACCAAGAAGGTACTCTCAATCTTTTTTAAGAATTCCCTTTATTTCCTACTTTCCTCTGTTGCAAGCCTCCATAGTTGGGTCTGATGTGAGCTTTCTCTGAATCCCACTGTTATGCTTTGCACATGCAGGATAGAGCCTCATCCTCCAGTTTCATGGCCTTAGCCTCCTACTTCTTTCTTAGTCTCTTAAGAAAAGCAACTGTTATGCTTTCGTCATCTTTCATCTCAACTACTGTGCGTTTTGGCTGGCTTGTAATGACTGTGTTACCCTTCTTTGGTCTTATTAAAGATGCCATTCCTAAAGCTGTCTTCCAGCCTGTTTTCTCAATGTGTTGTCCTCTCCTCCCCTGTAATCATGTCCATTGGCTATCATCCACCAAATAATGGTCCCGCTTCTTGTCCTTACTTAAGGGCCTTCACATTTATTTTTCTACCTTGTCTGTCTTTGCCTTTTATTGTATTGCCCTCTGCTCTGCCAGTAACACATTACACTGTGCTTTTCAATTTCTTCTGAAAGCATCCCTTCATGTTCTTCCACAGCCGACTCATACCTTGATACCTATGGGAAAACTACCAGCTAGTAGAGCTAATAGAGACATAACGGAGAGTGCTTGTTTACCTATTTGAAAATTATTCTAAAGGACTGAATGATGCTTATAGGTAGTCAGCTTACTATGTTTATCTTCTCCATCCTGACACTCCTTTCATGAAGGAGAATGATTACAAAAATAAACATCATCATAAGCAAAGACCCAACCCTGCAAGAACTAAGAAGGTGAGAGTTGGAGCAGAATAATATTTATTCACAGTTGCAAGGTGGCAACTGTGGTAAGTAYGAACGGGGGAAAATCAATATCTGTGAGGGACTGAACAGGAGATATAGTTTGAGGATGATATGCAAGATGGAGCCTTTTTTGAGTAGGATGCAGAATGCCAAGTTACTAGCATTTTAAGCTAGAYAGAAGTGTTAATGTGAATATATTCCTTACTAGAGTGATTCTGAATTGTGATGTTGACTTTCAAACTTCATATAAATCTTTACAAATTGTGGGCCTGGCTAGGGGTTTGTCAGGTGTTTTGTCTCCTGCAAGACATTTCAGTCACTTCAATTCAAAATACCAAGGGCTAAAAGAAAAGCAAAAAAAGAATTAGGTTAAACGTGATTGGGACCTAATTTATGAGCTTTATACAGCATTAATTCTTTTAATCAGTCTCAAACTTCAATTTCAGCTGCAGTTTGCTTCCAAACTCTTCTTTAACAAGCTATTCTGCTGTGCTTTGGTAATCTTAACACTAAGAGTATCTGCTCTATCTGCATCCTGATCACCGAGCACACAAATAATTTACACTTGATACCAATTTCCTTATTCTTTATAAATTTAGTATGTAGTTCTTCCTAGTGCTTGATATCCATTTTCACAAATGGGACAGAATGGGTTGTGGCTTGTTTCAGTAGCTATTGCAGAGTTCATGTTGACTAATCTCTCTTTCAGTGGTTCAGCCTTTGATGAACAGGTTCTGACCACTTGCAGTCAGATTTTCATTTTCACTATGCCTTGCTGACATGTATTTAGCTGAGGGAGTCCTCCTATGTGTAAGCTTCATGGTATTACTATTATTAAACTGCAAGGTTAACAGTAATCTTTCACTGACATCCTTTTATTTTTTTAAATGGTAATAGAATACAWTTTTCATTTGTAAGTGCATAATGCATTCTTTTAACCTGAGTTTCTATAGCTGTCTTTGCAGTGATGTGAAGATCTTCTTAGCAAGATATTCTGGGTGCTGATCTACTTCTGATTTCTCTAATTTCAGAGACAATCTGGATAACATATCAATGTTTGCATATCCTGTGCGGAAGGTTTGCCACTGGATGTGATTCTGATAGACAGCTAAAATTTAAATTTATTCTCTTCAACGTGGGTGCTTCCAAAAGGTTGAGGGAAATACCATATTACAGATACAGTTTCTCTCACATAGACTTTCTGGTTTCCAAGCTATTTTTTTTTCCAGATATATACTCATAAAATTGAGTTACTCCAAAACCAGTATCCAATATTTTTCTCAGTGTAARAGTAATTGTTCTGTTAGTATTCTTGAAACAAATGCCAAAGATTTCTCTTGCCTATGTTGGCATATATTCTTTCCTTTGTGGTTCATGGAAGCGCAAACTGTGTGCCACCTATTACCACGTCTCCAATCCTTCCATTTGTTGGGAAAATATTTTTCTGCTTGTTCTGTTGCTTCCAAAGATGGGAAACATGGTTCTAGGATATGATGATTTTTGTTATCTCTTTGCCCAAAGGCTATATTTTCACCTTTCATGTAGCATTGCACACAAAGTGTGCATTCAAACTGCAGTGCTTTTCTTTTGGTGTGCTTTTCTTTTGGTGTACTTATATAGTAATACTATCCCTACCACTGCTTCCACGATAAGTTTCATTTCATGAATAACACCAGTAGCTTCTCTTTTCCATCTGGATTTGAGTCCAGAACTATCAAAAATTTCCTAAAGGCTTCTCATTGATTGTTACCAAAATGATGAACAACGATTTTGACACTACTCAGGTGATCAGATATGATTTATCCTTCTTTCTAGACGTTTACATGGAACAAATATCTCTCAGTGAGGAAGTTTGCTTAGAGAAAATAAGATTTAAGTGTTTTGTTCCTGCCCTCTTCATCCGTATCTCTTTTTTGAGGGAAAGCGTACATCTTAAAATGGCAAATTTCTCCTCCTGCCAGAGTTAGAAAAATTGATTCTTTCCTTTTTTTTTTTTTTTTTTTTTTTTTTTTTTTTTTTTTTTTGTTTTGTTTTGGCATAAGAATACATGTTTATTGCATGTGTACTTTACACATGTACTTCAAAACTATCTTTTTTCCCTCAGAGCAGAAGCTCTCCATTTTTCCATGCACATCTTGTCTTACATGTTACTTTTCTTTCTTGGTTTTTGAGGCAGCTTCCTCTCATTGCCACCCTGATCACTTATTTTAGAAAGGCTGCAGTCAAATGGTTTATTTGTAGTGATTTTTTTTATTACTATTTTTGTGATACCCCAGTAGCCAGCCATATCTCTTTAGCTATGTTAGGTGAACATTGTCAGTTAGATCCCTTGATCTGTATTTCAGGCACCTAAATAGAAGTGGCCTTCTTATAGTGGCCTTTTATAGACACTCTTCATTAATACCTCACACTAGTAAGTATGTTTTGAATATATGCCTGCTTGAAGTTTGTGCTGAGAAACCTAAGCTGATTCTCCTTTGAGTGTTTTGCTAGCAGTTTTTCACTGGGTTAGAATTGCAGCAAGAAGAAAAATAAAGCAACAGCGAAAGAAATGCATCTTATACAGGCTGTGCACAACATCATTTTATTGATTGTTTCACTCTCCTGCTTCAGTTGTAGCCAATACTGACTGGCCAGCCTTTGAGTTCTGCCTTAGAGAATATTTGGGTCATAAGTGTTTATTAACTACATTCAAGATGACTCTTAGAGCTCCGTTYCCCCCATTTCATACATGTTTTTTTCAGTCCTGTTATAAGTAGCRGTGATGTTGAATAGGATCAGACTGAGTGGGAGCAAGCATTTGCAAAATAGCAGAGTAGGCACAGTATCTGATAGAAAGAAGGAGAAGGTACATTTTCAGTGTGAGGTTCAATTTTCTGATCTCAAATATTTAAAGCAAGGAAGAAGCTTCCCAGGAGAGCTGCAATGAAGTATCACTAGTCCCAAGTAAATACATTAAAAAGTATACAATGATAGGATTTTCCTTAATGATTAATATCTTTTTCCTTCTGAATCAGAGAAGTTCCCGTGTGTTTAATTGTAAATTTGGCTCAGTAGCTGGGCTGTCATCTTTACGTATCTCTGACCTGTCTTTGGTGTTGTACTGGAACCTAGTTAGTGCTTGAGAAATGAAGAAAGTACGTTCTGTTTCCAGCTCTTGATGATGATTATGACTGGCTACCTTAGCCTTGTTTTTAACATGTGCAAAGGTAAACAGTGTCAGTTTATATATTTGGTTGACTTTAAATTGGGAGGTTATGAATTATAGTATATAAGTTTCTTTTCACTTCTTAGAATTCTTGCTTACTAATGTGGTAGAAGTTTWTTTTTTAAACACCCTAAATTTCAGCTCAGCATATCAGTTAATTATTTGGTTTGTTTGTTTGTTTGAATAAAGTCATAAGAGAGGAGTTTGAAAGAACATTTGCCAGGCAGTAAGCTGGGAAGTGGAAACTGGAAGAATCATGAACTGCTCTGATTTGGCTGCAGTCTTGTTTTATCATATCATTAAGTACTGTCAAGCTGGGGTAGTAATTGGATGAGGAACAAATCAGGTGAATGTGATGTGTGGCAGAAAGGGCTGTAACTAGTTATTTAACAGCAAGTGTTCTTTCAAATAGGTTAGTAACAAATTACAGCGTATTATTTTTGTACTGAGTGTGTTGCTGGAATTACCACCTTACCTGAGGGTTTGACGTTGTCAGGTTATTATAGCCCCCATATTGCTTCTGCCAGTATCATGATCAATTTTAAACTTGGAAAATAATCTTACTCCATTAATTTCAAATTTTCTGTGTGATTAGTGTTAGTGTTGGATCTAGGAGTATTGTCTTTGTTCTAAATTACTTCCTAATGTGTATTCTTAAAGACCTGCTGCATTTATTGAAAAGTAGTTGTTTCAGTGCTAAGTGATCTGTACATATGTATAAAGACTTTTTTATTATTATTTAAGACTTGGGTATTTTTCTTTTATTGTTAAAGAGATTTATAAATCAGAGAATGAAAACATTTGGATTTTTAGTGGCCGTCATGTGGCTCTGTTCTAACTTTGCCTGCCTCTGGTGAAACTGATGGTATTATGCTTGCATATGGCATATCAACCTTACCTTTTACTGCATAGCCAGTCATCCCAAATGGTCTGCTGACATAATGTGGGCAAAACTGAGGACTCTGTGAAAACTGCAGTTTTTGTGTTTCTTGTGTTTCTAGCATTTCAACTTGGAAGTTCTATCTGGCATAAAATTTTTTTTAAACTTAATTTTCTTGATGTCCGTGCCCTTAAAAAAAAAAAAAAAAAGAAAGAAAGAAAGAAAGAAAAAAAAAGTGTGTGGGAAGCTTGTATTTATTTCATTTTGCTTTTGTGTTGTTAGCAAAACTGATGTTTTGTAAGGGTTTAATATGCATATGATAAGCAGCAGTAATTTGTTCACTGATTTCACCATGGAAATTAAGATTTATATGAGGCACATACAAAACTAAACATTCAACTGATACTTGGTTCATGTTTTTTTTCCTCCTAAAGTGGTCTGAATACCAGTCCTTTGTGAGAGCTCTACCTGTAAAATTGCCATGAAAATGCAGCTGTGGTTTGAGTTACATGGATACCTCAGCAGTCTTCTTCCTTCCCCACTGTATAGAAATACATTGTTGCTTTACCTTTGCATAATTCAGGAAGGAACAATGCTGCTTTTTCTTTTTAAAAATATGAAAGATTAGATCAGTTCAGGCCCGAAGGGTTATATTCAATAAGCAATAACTTGTTAAAGGCAGGCAATGGAAAACCTTTTGCAACCCTAATCATCTAGCTAGATGCAGCAAGTAGTCGTCGCTATCATATGTGATAGTGTGGCAGATGAATAGATAGATAAGTTGGTAGCAATTGGGCCTTTCCTTTCTTCTATTCCACAGACAGAAAAATGTTTCACCCGCTACAGATACTATAGTGCTGCAATTTTATTTTTCAGTCTGTGCATGCATATGGGTGTGAGTGATAACACTGGTTGTGCTTTCCAAGGTATCTTCTGAGCTCAACCTGTTGGAGTCACTGCTTGTGGTGGTTGAGTGCTGGATTTTGTGGGGGGCACTGCGTAGGTTTTTGAGCCCTGAAAGATGTGATGAGCACATGCATGAAAATAAATAGTCTAATGAATGCACACGTGTTTGAGTGTAGACCCTTGTGTGCTTTTGTGCTGTGAGAGCACTTAAGTGCTCAGAGAGCATCCACACTGTGTTGTTTTCAAATACCTATTTTTACAATGAATGTATAATTGTTATTCATGCAAATGGGTGTCTCCGTGTCTCATCTGATCTGCTTAGATGGGTGATGCATTTGGTGGGAGGTGCCTGTTGATGAATTTTTCCTAAGCAGGATATGTTCATATTAGTCTGTTATGTCTACATGTATGTTTGTGATTAATTTGTTACATGAGARWGTGTGTGTGTGTGTTTGTGCTTTTACATTTTGTATATACTAGTATACTCCAAGACAGTTTCTTCGAAAAGATTAATTCAAAAATAAAAGATGTGGGACTTGCAACCGCTAAAAACTTAATTCCTCACTTGATGCAAAGAGTAAGTGCAGTGCGGTGCAAGTTGTGAACATGGAAACTTAACTACCTAAGTCTGAACTTAGAGGGATTGCTGCTGATATGTTGTTGCAGCCACTAGGGCTAATAGTGGTGATTTCTGTGATAGCCTGATTACTTGAAAAGCAGCCTGCAAGTTCATGTACTAAATACACAAGTTCATTCAAAGTTCATGCTACTACGTATTTTTGTCATATAAAATAATTGTTTACATTGAAAACCGTGGGTATAAATACTAGTTATATTGGGAAGGTGTGTTTTATTTATATGAGAGGAAATATGGTCTTGTAACTAATAGAAAAATTGGAAGTTAGGAGATCTTGATTCTGTTTCCTCCCTATGGCAAACTTGTTATGTGACCTTGGACAAGTCAGTTTTTCTTGTGTCTTGGATTTGGGAAGAATACTTGGCTATTATATTGTGAATTAAGCAAGATTTAATTTAATAAGATGATACATTTATTTAGGAAGAATGTGTGATGAAAGGCAAAACTGTAACTATTGTGAGCTCAATATAGTCTAGTCCACCTCGACATGGTAGATGTAATTATCTATATATAGTGTTATGCATGATCTTTATATTTCCAAATGAGATATAATCCTAGCTCTAAGAAATGGATTAATTATGAAGTCACATGATGCAACAAGAGAAACTGAGCCTTAAAAAGAAATTAATTTTCCCCCAAATTAAGGTAGTCGCAATCCTGGTTATTACAGATGATCTAATTAAGTTGTAGTTTGGATATGATATGAAGGGATATTCCCTTTTAGCAGTGATTCTCTTGTCAAAGTAAATCTACAAGATCTTGGTGAAAGGTCTTAGGCTTGTGTTGCTTAGGTAGTAAAGGTGTAAGTGAAATACAGCTGCTGAAAAGGCTCTACCTCCTTTGAACAGATCGCTTTTGTATCATAATTCTTTACCTGAATACAGTTGGGGTGGCTTTGGGTAAGATTGTACCAGCAAAGTTACTATCTGCTCTGTCCCAGTTATTATCAGTAAGGATGGTCCTCCCAGGAACATGGTCACAGGTCTCTTTGGGTGATTGCGTCTGGCTATGAGATACGGAGTAGTATGATCTTAAGACAGGTATTTTTTATTAGGGGAAGAGGTAGAAGAGCAATGCCAAGAGATCTTCCTGCTCTTAGATTTCAACTTGTTTGTATCTCTGGAGTTCCTTTTCTGATTCTCTCTCCTCACAGATACTCCAGCTTCCACCATCATGGCCTCTGACCTGGAAAGCAGCCTCACTTCCATAGACTGGCTCCCACAGCTTACTTTAAGGGCTACTATTGAAAAGCTAGGGGGGTCCTCACAAGCAGGACCACCAGGGGCTGCCCGAAAGTGTCCCCCAGGCTCACCAACAGATCCCAATGCCACCTTGAGTAAAGACGAGGCTGCAGTGCACCAAGATGGGAAGCCACGTTACAGCTATGCCACTCTGATCACATATGCCATCAACTCATCACCTGCCAAGAAGATGACACTCAGTGAGATCTACCGTTGGATCTGTGACAACTTTCCATACTATAAAAATGCTGGGATTGGTTGGAAGGTGAGACTTTCGTAGCTAAAGTGCCCTCTCTGTTTAAAATACGTTATTTTCTTACTTCTGTGCCAAATATTCTCACTGAGCAAAATAAAAAGTGATAAAYGTGAAACCAAGCTGACTGCTTGGACGAAATGCAGACCAGAAGTCCCTTTTCTCTGAGCTTTTTATATTTGCTTTTCCTATCCCCTTAAGAAGGACTCTGCCCCCACCTCCCCCCCAAAAAAAAAAACACTACCAAGCTTACCATCACACTGATACTCATTTCTCTGCATCTTCTGTAGGTGTATAGGTAATACAGCTTGTGTTATTGAGCCTAATCCTCTCCTCTCCTCCCCAGGATGTATATGTAGTAAGCTTTGGTTTTTGAGTGTGCACCATCCTT
>NW_028185506.1:1808329-1885008 GCF_003343005.1 Rhea americana | reverse complement strand
TCCTAGGCATATGAAAAACTCCATAGATTTTCATTGTAGTGTTTATGCATATCTCTCAATCTCTCTTCAGAACTCTATTCGTCACAACCTCTCTCTGAATAAATGTTTTCGGAAGGTGCCTCGACCGAGGGATGATCCTGGGAAGGTAAGCAATCTGCATGCTTCTGGGCAAGCAATTTAAGACTGTAGGGAATAAGCCAGGGTTGCCCTTTCTAACCCATGGTTGGAATTTGAAACCTAAAGTGTAGGCAAAAAATGGAAGCGGTAGTAAGATTTACTGCTGTGCTTGGCTACAGAAGCAGTTACTTAAAGGGAACCTGTAAAGGGGCCTAAATGGCTTTAGTTTTGTTTTTTTCTGTTGTTGTTTTTTGTTTTGTTTTTTAATCTGTGATCTTTGTTTGACTTTGAAGATACTAGAGGAAGAAAAAAGAGGGCTGGATGTACTGAGTTTTCTTTCTTTTTCTTCTTGATTTTATGTTTAAATGCAGATCTAGTTGAACCTGTTCTATTATGACAGAGCTTAGAGGCTCCTGGCAAATGGTAGGCTTATGACATCATGGGTTTCAGAGAAACAAGATCCAAGGAAGTGAGAGCAGAACTACTACCTGTTTAGACTGCAGACCATTTGGTGTTGAAAAAATACCACCATCACATAATTCTTTAAAAATCAGTTGGAGGAAGAACTCGTAAGAATTTAGCAATTTATTGGTTCAATAAGGGCTAGTAAAACTCTTAATATATGCAGACTGTAGAGGGGAGTTGCTAGCAAAACCAAGACTTGGTATCCAGATATTACTGCTTTAAAAACAAGCAGAAGGAAATGGTGGGGATGTGAAGCTATGTGTTTGGACAGAAATCTTGTCTTCTCTTTCTGCATCATAAAGTTATCAGAAAGGGCCTAGGTCTTGTCTTTTCAGGTTATCTTTAAAGGACTGAGTGCTTAACTGACATCTAGAAATTGAAGTTGCACAGTTCTGAAGATCAGTGTTCAGAAACACCATCGGTTACATGGCATATTCCAGGAAATCCTAACTGGCTTCAGCGCACCTATTTGCAGGTGCTCATTGGCATGTTGGGCTTGCTTTATAAYAAAAACCTGTCCTGGGATTGTCATGATTATTCAAATTTCAGCTGGAAACTAAAATGAACTAAATAACTAGAGTTGTCTTTATCATAATTCAGAAAACAATGAACTGACATAATTATAGACTAATTTAGGTTGGAAGGGACTTTTGGAGGTCAACCAGTCTCTCACACAACACACAGCCAACTAGATCAGATTGCTGTAGTCTTTGTCTAGTCAAGTTTTTAATATCTCCAAGGATGGAGATTCTACAGCATCTCTGGGCACTTGTTCTGCGCTACCATCATTTTAATGAATTTTTTCTTTTGCTGTGCATTTCAGAGAAGACAGAGCCAGACTCGTCTGAATAACATCATTACATAGTTGAAGATAAGGTTAAATCCCCTTAGCCATTTCTTCTTCAGACTGAAAACAAGTCTTTCTCAGCACTTCCTGCACATCATGTGTTTCAGTCCCCTAACTGTCATGGTGGCCCTCTTCTGGATGTGCTCCTGTATGTCAATGTCTGGGGCACAGAACTCAAAGGGAAGTTTCACAAGCATTGAAGAGAAGGATCCTTTTGGCCCTCTTTGCCCAGCATGAACGTTTTGTTGGTCCTTGTCAGTCAACAACAAATCCATGCTGTGAGGAAGGTACTGCAGGTGGTGTGTAGACCAGCTCCTTCAGATCTAACATGGACCAAAATATCATTTGCCCTTGGTCTCCTGTCTCGGAGTTACAGAGGCATAGAGCATTCTACCTTCCACTATAAGCATTGTATCTTTCCAACACCCAAGTCTCAGCTGTCTGATGTCCTGGTGGTTCTAATGTTTAGTTGGCGCTCTATCCTTAAGATCAGTAACAGCCTACTGCAGGAACCTCTCAAATTTAGTAATACAATCACTAACTAATGGGTCTTCTTTCCAGGGTTCATACTGGACCATAGATACCTGTCCAGATATATCTCGTAAGAGGCGGCATCCTCCAGATGATGATGTGAGTGTCATTCTTTCCTGAGAGCATAGAGCAGGAGGAGGGTTGTCCCTTCTTGTTCTTTTAAAAAAAAAGGGAGGGGGGTAGACAAAGGCTAGGACTCAGTAAACTTATATGAATGTCCTATTGTTCTGGCTATTGTTGTTGTTCAGTAACAAATTTAATCCGGTCAAAAATCCTTTATTCTGACTCTTCAGTGACTAAAGCCTAGTCCTCTTTTCTAAGTGATGAATTTCTAATATAGAGGAGTTGGCTGCCCATCTGTAGTTTTACTTCTCCATCTGTTTTTGATTTCCACTCCTTCCCTTTTCTCTTTCTCCCCTATCCACAGATACCGCAAGACTCTCCAGAGCAAGAGGCAAGTAAGAGCCCTCGAGGGGCTGTTCCAGTCAGCACAGAAGCCTCTTTGCCACCTGAGGCCACCTCTCAGTTATCACTCCAGAGCACCACCCCCATTGCCAACTACAGTCAGGTGAGCAGCAGGGAAAAGGGTAGGAGATCTGAGAAGAGAGTAAAGGAGAAAAGGAAGGGGGGAGGAGTGCGTGAATGGAAGAGTGGTGAGAAGAGAGGGAATAGAGGAGAGAGTGGTATAGAGGGGAAAAAGAAAAAGGAAGGGAAGAAGTCAAAGTTGCATAGCCAGAGGGAAAATGAGGAGGAAGTGAAATGTGAGAAAGGGTCAGATGGAGATAAGGATAAAGGCATAATGGAATTAGATGGCTCCAGTATTATTTCTGCCATGTGTGGTCCTTTAGCAGGGTACAGGGCCTGTTGATGTAGCCTCTACAGTAGCAGGTGGGCAAGGCCGTGAAGGGGCCGATGTGCCACCTCCGCTCTACAGTGCCAACCACGATTTCAAGTTCTCCTACTCTGAGATCAACTTCCAGGATCTTAGYTGGTCCTTCCGAAATCTCTACAAATCCATGCTGGAGAAATCATCATCTTCTCAGCACGGTGAGTAACTACATGTGTTATGTGGGGTGGGCATAACCTACAGCCTTGTCCACTGATACATCCTTGGTGTGTGTCAGATCTTCCCTCTTCTAGGAGCCTGTGCAAACAGACTTTCTTTGTTTGACATGCTTTAATTAGTTCTGTGAGGGGCAGATAAGAAATTTGCATGTGCTTTCTCTATCCCTGCCCCCAATTCTGTCAGAATAAAAAGAGTTATGAATTTAAAATACTTTGTGCTGATACTAAAGCAAGAATAGCAAAAGCTCAGAGGAACGAAGTCCTGAAGAAAAGCTTGAGTAAGAAGTAGTCTTAATCTAGCATCACAACTGTTAGGTYAAAAACCATAACAGGGAGAAAGCTGTTGCATGTAAGTAGTGGATTTTCCGCAAAAGGAGAGTGGAAAGTCGTCATTGCTAAGATCTGTTAAAACTAGAATTGAATAAGGCCTTGGAGAATAGAGCTTTGTCAACTGAAGAGTGGGAACAGCCTACAACTCCATTCATAGATCAGCTATCTCTGATTGAAGAAGCAGCCACTAGAGGGCAGAGTCACTCCAAGGATAAGATGGGATGCCCACAGAAACCACTTCATGAAAATATCAAATTACTGTTCTCATCTTTACTCATTCTTCTAAATATTAGTCTGTTGTAAAAAGGACTGTATTAATAGATGAGCATCACTCCTATTTTACAGCTGCTCAGCTGTCAGCCATTATACAGCACAGACAGAGTTTGTTACTATAGGAGGACCCTCCTAAACTTGTGGCTTTAGTAAAATAAAAAAATACTATTTTTACTACTTGCATCACAGTGACACTTAAAATTCTTAGTAGGAGCCTGTTATGTGAGATGTTGTAGAATGAGACAGCTACAAAAATCCAAAAGTAAACCTTTATTCTGCGTATGTCTCTGACTGTAAAAACTAAGCAGCAGTATAGCTGTAAGGTGGTCTAGGAAAACTTACAAAGTTTGAGGAAGCTGTGTGGGGTGAAGATGATGGTAATGACCCTTTAGCCCCATTCCAGTTGTAGGAATTTGGCTCCAGTGGGGAACTGAGGCTTACTTATGGATGATCAAGTAAGAAGACTGAAAATAAGGAGTGGGTATTTCAGGTTAGTGGTATGTAGTGCATTTCACTGTGTTTTTTTTCCCAGAGGTTCTACAACATAAGGGAAGAATGAACAGGGGAAACAGACACAAGAAATAAACTGTGCTCCTAATGTGAGGAAGAATGGAGAATGCCTGATGCTTTTGCATGTATGGAATGAAATGGATGAGGGTAGCAAGAATACACCCAATGAGTCAGGAGGAAATGAAATAAGGAGCCCTAGTGTATGCAATGTGCTCTGTGTACAAAAGCAGTAGAATGTATGACCCCTGGTTATTTCTGTCAGAAAATTTGTGAAGGTTGCAGACCAAGCTTCCTGGAAGATAGGGACTGAAGAGACCTTTTCAAAACAGCAAATCGGCTTTATCACCTTCTCCATTATGTACATTCTGTTATTTAACTTCAAATTTGCTTAACGGTCATTTCTAGGAGACCAACATCTGTGTGAAATTTCAGGAGAGCAGGCTGTGGTTTGATGAATGTAGGACAAATCCAGGGAGGCATTTATGTGCCTAACACTGTGCTASAGGCTTAATCCTTTACTGTAGAATCTTTTGCTTTGAACAGAAGTTGGAGGCCAGCGAGGACATAACTGTGCATGTGTTAATTGTTTACAGCCTCTAGAGGGCACTTCAAAAGTTTCATAAATAGTGAGATGAGCAGTGTGAAATTAGAATTGGATAATTTGAGCAGGAATCTGATCCAGGCACCTGTTAAAGCTCCCTCCTCTTTCTTCCACCCTGCAGGTTTCTCTTCTCTCCTTGGTGACATGCAGCCCTCCAACCACAACTACTACATGTACCAGCAGCAGCAGCAGGGCCCCTCATCAGTGGGTGGTGGTCCCCCACTCCATACCCCGACCCCAGAGGGTTGCCCATCCCAAGGAGGAAAGCAGCAGGGTGGTGAAGGTTATGGCCCTCCACCAGTGATGTCCATGCACCCACCCCCAATGCAGCATGGAGGCTACCACCAGCATCAACAACACCACCCTCATTCCCACCCACAGCAGCAGCCACATCAGCACCAGCAACAACAGCAGTCACAAGCTTCAATCAACAATGCTGGCTTTGGTGAGTCACTACTAATGGAAAGAACAACTGGGAAAAAGAGAGTAGTGGGGAGCCCCTAGACAGAAATTCCACAAGGAGGCTTTCCCTAAGCAGTGCTTACATTTTGTGTACAAAAAAGGGCAAAAGCCGCTTCTGATTGCTCATTAAGTAGGAAATTCACTTCTCTCTGAAGGAAAGGGGAATACTTCTACCCTGGGTTTGGGAGTCTGTTCATGGGTTCAGGGTAGAGTCTGAGTAGAGCCCTAAATAAAAAGGGAGACATCCTCTGGTCTTCTAACGGAAGAAGGATTTCTCACTACTGTAGCGTTAAGCACTTTGGTGAATAGAGGCCAATCATTTTGTACTAAGGGGTGGAAGGAAAGGGTGTTCTGTCTTGGAATAATCTTGTTTCCATTTCATTCCAGCATTTCCCCCTGATTGGTGCTCCAACATTGATTCCCTGAAAGAAAGCTTCAAGATGGTAAACCGACTGAACTGGTCTAGCATCGAGCACTCCCAGTTCTCAGGTCAGTGTTGGCCTAGTGAGTTAGTGACTAGGAACACTAGTCTAGCATTTGGAAATTCTGTGCTCAGATCTTTTTTCACTGAAACCTTGTCAAGTCTGTGGGTTTCTCAGTGACACCACTCTTCTATTTATAAAATGATATGTCCTACTTCATAGGTTCTATTAAGACCATAAGTCACTTGAACACTCTACAAATTTGAGCAGGGGTATTAATTCATAAAAGTATCACAGCAAGCTGGTAAGATAATTTCCCTCCTGCTCTTCCCTCTCCTGGCCTGAGACAGTGAGACAATACCCTGAAAAGGGAGCTCTGCAGATGTCCTGTGACTGATTAGAAAGGAAGAAGCTGGGTTTGCAGGGAGAAGGTGAGATTTAGGGCTGGAAGACAGCAACTACTTGCAGGAAGTCTTCTAGAGTCAAGGGGAGAGACCAGTGTAAGTCCTGGCTTTGACACTGTCCCTTGTCCTCTGCAGAACTGATGGAGAGTCTGCGCCAGGCTGAGCGGAAGAACTGGACGCTGGATCAACACCATATTGCCAACCTCTGCGACTCCCTCAATCATTTCCTTACCCAGACTGGTCAGCTTCCTCATCTGGTCGGCCCACAGCCGCCCCCCCGAATCTCTGATTCTTGTGCCCTGAACAGTGGCAAGCAGGAGCAGTCCATGAACCAAGGTAATTAAGAGGCAGACTTAAAATATCATTTAAATGAAGGCYCAATTCTGAGAGTATTTATAGAATCATAGAATTGGTAAGGTTGGAAGAGACCCCTGGAGATCATCTAGTCTAACTCCCCTGCTCAGCAGGGTCACCTAGAGCATGTTAGACAGGATTGCATCCAGGTGGGCTTTGAATATCTCCAGGGAAGGAGACTCCACAACCTCTCTGGGCAACCTGGTCCAGTGCTCTGTCACTCTCACAGTGAAGAAATTCCTCCTTATACTCAGGTAGAACTTTCTGTGGTTCAGTTTTTGCCCATTTCCTCTAGTGCTGTCACATGGGGCAACTGAAAAGAGTTTGTCCCCATCCCCTTGATACCCTTCTTTCAGGTACTTGTAGACATTGATAAGATCCCCCCTCAGTCTTCTCTTCTCCAGGCTAAAGAGACCCAGCTCTCACAGCTGTTCCTCATAGGGCAGATGCTCCAGCACTCTGATCATCATAGAATATTCCAAATAGCTTGCCACCTTGCCAGGCAGTGTAACACCAAGCAACTAAGGGCTTGGCTGTTTGTGACCTTTGTGAGAGCTGTTTGTACCAGCTCAGCCTCATCTGACTTTAAAGAATTAGGAGTGTCCTGTGTCTGTGAGCTAGAAAAAACATCACTGTACGCTGCATACCGTTGAAAGGCAGCATATCCTGACAAAAATGTATTTAAAAAGTAGACTGATAAAGCAGATGCAGTGTGTTTTCTGTAGCTAACAAGTTGAAAGGAGTGACAAGGTAGAAAGGTTACTGTTTCACATTGCAGGAGCTCTTGTACCCATATTGGAGGAGAACTGACTGGACAAAGAGTAGGAAGTTGCATAGTGAGAAGAGCACAGAGGGTATCATGTATCATGGTCTTGATACAACTAATTGTGTATGACACCTAGCACTGAACTCAATGGCTGATTCTGAGCCAGCTTCTAGTATTTCCAGATGAAAATTTTCATTGTTTACAATAGAGACTCTTGCTGGTTCCCAGATCCAGATCACTGACCAAGATATTGCTTGCAGTAAGGACCCAATAACTGAACATCTCAGTATTCCATGGATCTGAGGGAGTTCCTCTGTGACTGAACTGTCACCCAGTTAAGGGCAAGACAGCTGCTCAGAATACTAACAGTTTTTTATTCCTTTCCATTCAAAGTGAACTCCTATGGTCAGCCCCAGCCTCCCCATCTCTTCTCCGGGCCATCCCCTATGTACCAGATTTCCACCCAGGACTCTCCAGGATATAATCGTCCAGGTAAGGGGTGACGTTGAGGCACATTATGCCAATGAAGATTGAAGAAGTGGCTCACAAAACCTCTGTGTGTTTCTCCCAGAGCTCTTGCTTTGGAGCACTGAGGGTGGAGAAGGAGCCTGGATTGCAAGGGATCCTCTAGAAGGGCTGTGCTATTACCCTGACAGGATTTAGAATTACAGTAGCCAGATTTCTTTCATTTCCATAAATGGTTTCCTAGCCTAGATTCACCCTCATTCAGATACTTGAAGACAACTTGACATGGGGAGTCTCCTATTGCTAGAGTATTTTGTGCTCTTATCAGCTGTGAGGAAAGTTAAGGAGGCTGGAAATTAACTCTGTAGGTGCTTCTGTGAAGAAGCTCACAGCACAGCACCTCCTGCCTGCACACTTTGGTATGAGCTGTCTGACAGGGAGAAATGCATTCCAATAGCGTTCTTGCTTGTTTGACTACGGGGAGAAGCTCGCGATGCCTGAATGCTTTATGTTTTCTTTTGCCCAAGAGCCCACTGTGAAAAAGTGTGACTTTTTTCTTCTAACTGGTCTGTTTCTTTTCTCTTCTTTTTTCTCGTTTTTGGTTCAGCTCACCATCTGGTCCCTCGGCCTCCAGGACCACCTCCAGGTGCCAATGAGGAAATCCCCGATGATTTCGACTGGGACTTGATCACCTAGCGAGCTACAGACTTGAGAGCCCGTCCTTCATGAAGGACATGGGAGGGAAGGGGGACATGGGGTGAATGGTGTCAGCACCACCTTCCTCAGCCTCCCTGCCTTGCCTGTATATAGATATATATTCTCTAACTCTGCCAGAGAAGCCACCGCAAGATGCTGCCGAAGATAATCCTTCCTTGCGTCCTGTTTATCTTTTTTCTTCTTTTGTTTATTATTATTATTATTATTATTATTACCAGTAATTGAGCACAGCCCTCCCCCTCCTCTGGTGGCCTCAAACGCATCAGATCAGCTCTTTCATGTTGCGTGGTGCCCTGTGGAGGGTGGAGCAATGGCTCCTTGGTGCCATGAAAAGACCTCGGAAGGTTGAATCCTCGAGTGCATCTTTCTCTGCCTCCATCGTTTTGCGTTTAACAATTCCTCTTTCCCTTCAAGGTGGCTGGTGAATCTGTTGTATTGGCTGCTGGAGTGAGGGAGCCTAGTGGACCCTGGAAGCCTGTAATTATGTTGTTTCTTATATGTTGTAAAAGTCAGGGGATTAAAGGGACACTGGAGGGGTGATCTTAGCTCTGTGAATTTTCTTGTACCAACAGGAAAAAGCAAGAAAAGAAGTAGAGATGCCAAATACAAAGAGAGGGCAATCTCTGAGGTAGGGAGAGCTGGACTGTGCTGGGAGTGTGGAGAAAAGAGAATCTATAGCAGAGAGGACATTTCAGCATAGATGGGTTTCAGAATGCAGTGCCATTTATGAGAACCTAAAGAGATTTTGAGGGAATCCTGATCTGTTTTCTACACTGCCTTTTGCATTTCCAGGCAAGTGAAGCCTATGTACTTATCAACTAAGAGAAGCTCAGCAGGTGTCTTTTGCACCACCAGTTGGGGGAGGTCATATGTGATTCATCAAATTCTGTTCCCCAGAGCTTTTAATTTTACCTCAACCCCTTCAAGCTCTCCTTCAAAATAGGCAGTGAGGCTTTCCATCTGCATATGCAAATCAGGAAGTTCTCTCATACCATCAGTATTTGTTTGATTATTATTTGACCGTCTCCCTCTCTTATTTCTTTGGAGACTGTCCTTGCCTCTGGTTTGAGAACGCCAGCAACAGTCTTGTCTGTGTAGATATAAATTCTCAGTTATTGGTACCCATTTGGTGAATGGGCTAAAGATGGAAAGAGGAAGCTGCTACTCAGAATGGAGATGAATTAGGGGACTTCTTGTCAAGGGGCTGGAGCCCTCCAGTCAAGTAAGTGGGAGGCCCTCACAAGTGATATGTTTGTAAGAGATGCACTAGACGAGAGAAGAAAAGTGGGGGAGATTTTTAAACTGAACAGCAAAGGAGTAGAATACAAAGGGGAAGAGGGCAAATCAGACCCCTTGCAGTTCAGCTGGGGAGATGATGGAATAAATTGTAAGTTCTTAAGGATGGGTTCTTGTCAGCACTTGCAAAGCAGGAAGGTAAAAAAGATGTGGGAGCAGGAGTRAGTGCGGAGATGCTTCCTTCCCTAAGCTGCATCCTCTGATCCCGTTTTTCTGGTATGGCTCTGCTCTATCAAACCTCTTGTTTCCTCTTTATTTTGTAAAGTCTCCCTCTGCCCTTATTCCCTATTTACTAGTGAAGAGAACCAAGATGGAAGTAAAACATCTCATGGGGGCTTGACATGCCTAGGGCAGGGGAGGTAGTTTAGCATTGCTTTTTGAATTCGCTGTAGGGATAAACCAATTGGATCTTTGTCAGGGAAGTGGACAGAGTCTCATTGGATTGGGGGGGAGGGAGCATTTGGGTTTATTTTTTCTTTTTTTTTTTTTTTTTTTTTTTTAAGTTGAGGGGGGTAAGGAGTTCATCATGAGTGTTTCCAAGAGAAATGAGGAGTCCTAGAGCCAGCTTCAGCATGGAGTCAGCTGTTATCTCTGCCGCTCAGGATGCGAATGATACAACTTGGAAGCATGTGTGATTGGGTTTCTGTGGAACGTGGCACCAGAGACAGCCTCTCCTAGGTGCCAATTAGTGCTTTGCAGAGGATGTTACTGAAAGCCAGCCCTGTGGGAGACTGAAAACACCACCTGGAAGAAAAACAAACCAAGATGGCTCTTTCTGCATAGCAAAGTGCTCCTCATTTGCATATTTGCCTCATTTGCATATTCAGTTGTGCCTCGTTTGCATATGTAAATATATGCCGGTCAGTGTGCAAATTAGCCTCGTTCCTCTGCCCTTGAAATAAATGCGCATGGTTAGCATGTGGGAAGGCATCCGTTTGGACATGTGGAGCTCTGCACTGCAAGCTGGTAACAGTCTGCTGAGAGCAAAGGGATGTGGCCTGTGGAGATAGGCCTGCCAATGTTCCTGTGTGCCCTTCCACTGTGGTGTGGCCCACAACGCTTTGTGTCAGTGGTCAGGGAGAGAGGGGCGTGGTCTCACGAGTTTATTTTTGTGCATGCTTTCTTAATAAAAAGAAAAAGTGAATGTTTATGGTTTAACTCTGGTGCCAGTTTTGAATTTTTTTTCAGCGGCGCCTGATCAGGTTGGTTCATCTCCTACTTACTTGCCTTATAGACAATTTTAGTGTGGACATTGCTGAGTTAAAAGCCCACACAAATATTCACTTTACAGTAGAGACATTTTGGGTTGTCAAGAGAAAGACTGGAGGTTCTTACAGCTAGGTATAGCACTGAGATCAGTGAGTCTTTCAACCTATTTTTCCTGTCAGTGGTATGCCTGCCAGAAAGACATAGTGAAAACTACATCAAAGCTTAGTGGTTGTTCATCATACCATTTCTTGGTCGTACTTCTTTAAGGAGCAAATAACACCATAAGCACATTTTAAACCACATAGTTCTGCTTTTCAGCAGTGGGGCACACTGTAGTTTGGGAAACGCTACAAAGGAATCTGACTGGAACAAACTTTTTATCTTCTTCCAAAATAAAGACACGAGAAACACATCTCTCTTGTAGGGAATAGAACATGATGAGCCTCAACACCACCTCCCTGCAGTTAGAATACAGGATAACACTTCTTAATTCCAAGGTTTCACTAAAAGGATGATAGACCAGCAGTCCCCTAATTTGGTTTGCCAATGACTGCATGTGCTTAAATTCAGTTTCTGTGCTGTCCTAAAAATGCAGTAGGGACATTCAGATGATCTGAGACCACATCCTAAAAGAATCTGGGACTCTTTAATGGTAGAGAGAGTGTTAGGGAAAGATTGAGTGCATGTTAATAAATGCACGTCTGAATTGACCAGTTAATAGTGTTCAGTGATGTATGTCCTGAGACTAAAAAACATCTTGTGCATCCCCTGGCATGAAAATCATGTCTGGAGAAAGTGAAGTTCCAACACAGTGTTGTGACAAAAAGTAGCACTTCCCTCTAGGTACATCTTCAGAAAAAAGAAAAAAACAGTTCTAAGTACAGGTAAAGGAAAGGCGAGTTGACAGATTTCAAGGAGGGACAACCAAGTTCTCTCTGCAGTTTATGAGAAACGGGAAATGCAGAACACCTATAATAGATAAAATATCCAAATAACTAATAACCATCATCTAGTAATTAAGAGGTTAAATTATACGATCTCACCACAAATCATTTTGCAAGTCTGCTTTATTCTTTAAAGGTTAACATACTGAGTTGTCCTCCTCACCACTGTCTTCTCTCAAAGACATTCTTCACATTTTAACTCCCCATCTCTCTAGAGGAGGATATAAAGGAAGTTAGCTGTTCTCATGTGGGCTATTTCAGTGCCCCATGTTGCAGCTCTGCAGATGTGTGTTAGAGTGTGTTAGAGCAAAAAACAAACAAAAACCAACAAAAAAAAAAAAAGCTGTAAGTGGAGAGTCAATGATGCACTTTGTCCTTGCAGTGATGGTTTGAAGTCGTGCGTTACACTGTGCTGCTAACATCCTTGTCTGTTGACGTCTTGTTTCTGTCAAGGGAGTAAGGGGTTGAAGGTGTTAGTTCCTCAACAAAGGCGCCTTCCAAGATTCCCTGCACTGATTGCCGTGCCTTTGCCCTGAAGTCTCGCCCCATAAAAACATAGAGCAGGGGGTTGATGCAGCTGTTAACGTATGCTAGTGCTGTAGAGAGGTGATCCCAGAGGACCAATGACTCCCTCAGTCCTGTACTAGTAGCAGCTACAAAGGACAGAATCCCAACTATGTGGTATGGAGCCCAACAGATAAAGAATGCAGCTACTACCAGCAAGATCACTCGCAGCATCTTGCTACGTTGCTTGTGAAACAGATTTGCATGCATCCTGAAAGCAATAAGGACATAGCAAACTGCCATTATGCTGAAGGGGAGTACGAAGCCAAAAATGGCCCTTGTGATGGTCACAACAACTAATGGAAGGGGTACAAAAGAATCATCCGCATAGAAATTTCCCAGTGAGTCATTATCACTGTACATGTTGTCAAAATCGAGCAAATCATCATGAAGGTCAGATAGTTTTAAATGGAAATCAAAGTTGGATGGTGTAGACGTATTTGCACTAGGCAGGCCATTAGGAGATTGCAACAGCTTAATGTCAGGATAGGCAGTGGAAGTTAACAGTGCGTTTATGTTTACTGGTAGAATTACTGTAGAACGCAGAATATGAGATGTTGTGATTATGTCTTCATTGGTGGATATGCTCTCTGTCTGGAAACCTGGATAATCATCAACGGGCTGATGAATGAAGATGGTGTCATCATAGGTGCCAGTTGGTATTAAAGATGAGTATTCCAATAATTCATTTACAGAATCATTGTCATCCATATAGTCTAGCGTTTTATCATGTCCAAAATTGTACCCACACTCAGTTTTGCCATCATAAATGATAATCTCACGATAGTGAAAGACAGGACAGCAGAAAATGAAGGCCAGAATCCAAATGCCACCACATGTTAATGATATGAACTTCATCGTTCGATGATTTTGGCACCAGACAGGTTTCATCACAAGGAGGCACCGGTCAATACTGATGGCCATGAGTAGGAAAACACTAGCAAACATGGTAAATATGATGACTGATGGAATGACTTTGCAGAGGAACCAGCCATATGGCCAGTATTCATGGAGGACCAGATGAACAATGGAAAAAGGCAAAGACAAGCAGCAAATGAAATCAGCCACAGCAAGGTTTAGGAACCAAACAATGTTCACAGATCTCTTCATTTTCAGGCCAGCTACCCAGATCACCAACCCATTGCCTGGGATACCTATGATGAAGACGATGATGAAGACAGCAAGGGAGCCAATGGATTCTGATGCATAATGTACAGCAGCCTGTTCATGTGAACTGCTGTTACCTGGGAGTGGAGACATTCTATAGCTATAAAACAAAAAGCAAATCAGTAGGCATTTCACATCTTCCTTCCCAAATTCCTCTTTTTATCTGTACTAAAGCCTTGCTGAGTCAGGTGTCAGTACTGAACTCTCTGGATACAAAAGCATAGGTCTACACTACTTTGTTCTAAAGGCTCTACCAGTCTGACCATTATACCATTTCACCATTCACATGGTGGCTAAGTCACATAAGTAAAATTGCCCTACTATTCAAATAGAGGTTTTATATACACTTACATTCTCCAATCTCTGTCATCCCTTTCGATTTCATTTCTCTTTCTTTTCAGTTTCCAATCTGAAGAGGAGGTCTCACTTTTTTCATACTCATACCCACACTATCTCCAAGTGTCTTCCCTGATCAACTTCTGGCTTTGCATATGTTTTTGTTCTTCAGAAAGGTAAGTCAGTATTGTAGTTCCTTTAGCATTTAAAACAAGCAATTTCTCCTCCTGGCATGAACAGGGAAATAGGCTTAGGCCGAGAGAGCAATGCTTATCTTGACRAAGTAAGTCCATTCTATTTTCTGGACATTACAAATAGAACAGACAGGTCAGCAATTCTATTTGCAAAAGGACATTTTTTTAAGGAAGTCCCAGTAAGCATTTCCTTTTTCCTGCTTTTCTAGCCCATGTATCTTTGTTCCAAGCTCTCTACCAGTTCTTTGCATTTCTAGTCTTGATGAGGAGAAAGGCAAGAGATGATTGTCTTAAGAAAAACAGAAAGAGAATTCATTGTAGAAGAAAAATTAAAATACAGAATAATAGTGATAATGTTCTTCAGCCATTTTAGATAGAAGAAAAGCTGTCCTTACAGCAAATCAAAGCTGAACCACAGAACACTTAAGTGTGGTTTTAAAGCTATAAGAAGTGGCTGTAGAAAGACTTTAATTGCTCAGTCACTCTTGCACTTGGATATTGGTATATTAAGTAGAAGAAATTCAGCAAAGTAAAAATAGATCTGAGAGAAAGAGCCTTGTCCGTTAAGCATTAGCAGAACTGTTTTACAAAACCTCAAACAACAAAACTCTTGCTGAATTAATGAAGACAGTTGTATCGATGAAAGGTCCTTAAAAAGCATCACAAGCAGACAAGGAAGCTGTACAAGTAATTCAGTCTGCAGAAGAAGCTGAGGATATACAAGACAATCAATACTGTTCCTATTTTAACCTCTATCATGGCAGTACACAAATGCCAGTCACGGATTGTTGTGTGTAGGACTAGACAATATTATTAAACAAACAAACAAACAAAAAACCCCACAACAACAAATCATCATTTTCTTGCATATCATATAGTCTAGATGTGGAGCAAATCTAAGTGGTGGAATTACTTCACAAAGAGAAAAATTAGTTAAATCGTTGTAATGAATATTGTAATTACCACTTTTTGCTAACAGTTACTAACACGCTTTTAGGTGAAGGTGAGCTCTGAAGAAAGCTATGAAAGAAGTCACTGAAGGCAGCTGGGCGTTTAACTTAAAAATCTAGCTAGTCCGTTCATTTTCCTGTGGTACCACTGATATATGCAGAAGACACTTTTACTGAGACCATCAGAGAACAGTGCTGCAAGAGTTGAATCATGCTGTCTCCTTATATAGCTACAGAATGTACTACAGTATAAAGAGGACAGAGAATCAGGTAATGCTGTAAAAATACTAAAACAAATCCTACACCAAAGCAAACAGAGAGATGAATTAATAAGAAGATCCTGCCCACCCTAAGTTTTCAAGAATGCTAAAAAGGCTATTATGTGTCTATGAAGGTGGAAGGGAAAAGTGGAGGGGAGAGAGAGATTTTTGGGAGCAAACAATAAGAAATTGCAGGCTGAAAAGGAAAGCAGAATTCTGCAGCTTATTATACTCACGCCAGTGAAGCAGACACTTTAGCATGTCAGGGAACAAGAACTATCCTGCCTTGGCTCTAGAGTGACTGAAAAAAGAAACCCCCATGGCATTTTAGGAACTGCTTTCTTCCTCTATGTGCATATGCATACTAACTATTTAGGTCCTTGCACCCTGCTGGAAGGGCTTAAAATGACTCATATCTGAAGTTTTAGACATAATCTGCTAGAAAAAGAAAACAAACAAACAAATAAAAAGTGGTTGTCCTAAGCCTGTCAAAATAAATCAGGCTCCTGAGTTAAGGAATAATAGGAGGCAAGAGGCTGATAGGCACAACACATACTTTACATAAGGTTTCCACAGAACAATACTGGAACAAGACACTGAGTCAACTCTCTAGGGTACTGGCGTAACACTGGCCACTGCTTGGTGCAGCTCAAAAATTCAAACCCCACCACGTTACCATCAGGTGTCTGGTCTCTTGTCTGGTAGCCACCTCATGCTCTATCAGATTCACCTACCTCATACCATTTCTTATCATTCTGGATTCTTATCAGTCCAGATCAGATTCTGTTTCAAATTGAAACTGTCTAGTTTACCAAATACCAAACACTTTACCCAACAAACCATTACTGGAAATCTCAAAGGGACTTAATCTGACTTGCAACATTTTGGGGTAGTTATGACTTTTTTTAAGAAGGAACTTGACTGATGAAGAAGGAGAAGTGGTTAACTGAAATGCTGATAACAGAAAAAGTAGTATGCCTATAGAATAAAGCATTCAAGGGTCTAACACTAGGACTTTTATTTCCCCCTCGAGTTGGGAAATCAAGAGACAGCAGAAATGACAAAGCCCAGGCATATGAGAATCAGGCTCAGCATTTTGGTTGTGGTCTGGAAAATTAACAGGACTGAGAAGAATTCTGCACATGAGCACATCATCTGTTTGGTAAGACATATGAAGGCTGGATCAAAGACAAAACCATTATATCAGGAACAGGAAGGCAGGCAAGGACTGGGCCATTCACCAAAGATTGATGGGCTGTCAGCAGCTTCCCAGGACAGCCCCTCTAGTTACCTCTTATTCTCAGCTGCCTTTCCTAGGGACTCTTCAGACCTGGACAGTAAGTGAATTGAGGATAAGATGAATTGTCCTGTTAATAAGAGGGTACTCTTATTGGTCATCTTTACCAGGGGCCCCACATCCTCTCCATCACCTGGGATTGGCTAGATTTAGTCAAACTCTCCCTTGCAAGGAGAAGGTCTTTTCCCACCAGTGGGCCAGCTCTGATTCCCTCAGTTTAAACCTCTACCCAGTAGCCAACCTGGACACAGCAAACACTTTACCTACAATCCAGCCAGCTCGCTCTGGATAATGATAAGATGATGAGGTACCTCTCTGGATACAGATTGCCTCCAGAACAGTTTGGGAAGAAGACAGAATTCCACTTTCATTTCATATTTTTACTACTTCTGCAGTTTTGAGACTCCCTGTTTCTGAGCAGGTGGAGACACTAGATAGCTATGATCTTTCCCAAATGCTGAAAGTTCCTTGAGTATATGTCAAACTCATCTTCCTAAACCATCCATATAAAGCTTAGCTATAGCTAGCATAACTGTGTTTCCAGAAAACATACTGTGGCACTTTAATGGTCAATCTTTACTATATGCTTTTTTGCATGGTCTCTAGTGTGTACATAGTTTCACAAGGATTCAATCACTGCTGCTGCAATAACACCAAGTACCAGCAAGGTTGCCCTGTATTGATATTCCTCAGTTTCCCTTCTTTAGAAAATCTCCTGGATGACCCAAAACCATTTTTGTACAGTGTTGGGTAAGCTCACAGATGAGCCTTTTGGACATCACGCAGAGAACAAGCTTGGCAAAACTGATACATACATAAATAACATAGAATAATAATAAAAAGTAGCTTTTTATAATAAAAGACTCTCAGTGCTGGATGATAGTTTGGGTCAGAATTTTTACCAGAGCATTTTCAGTGAAGAAGACATTGTCTGAAACAGTATTTGGATTGTTCTGTGTAAATGCTTGTCTCAAGATTGACCTTTAAGTGATCAATTTTGCAAGATGGGTTTCCCTTATGCCTTTTATGCACAGAAGAAAAATTTTGTACGTTGTATCCATCATGATAGGCTTCATGCATATTCCTGGACAATGCATTATTTTTTTCTTAAATGTAATCAAATCAAAGCAAAAGCTCAAATGATTCTTCTGCATGGATTAGTATCAGGCTACTCATGGATGACAGAATCACAGAAAAGTTGAGGTTGGAAGGGACCCTTGGAGATCATCTAGTTCAACCCCCTGCTCAAGCAGGGTCACCTAGAACACATTGCTTTGGACCTTGTCCAGGCACTTTGGAATATCTTCAAGAACGGAGACTCCACAAMCTCTCTGGGCAACCTGTTCCAGTGCTCTGTCACCCTCACAGTAAAAAGCTTTTCCTTAGATTCAGATGGAACTTTCTGTGTTTCAGTTTGTTCCAATTGCCTCTTGCCATGTCACTGGGCACCACTGAGAAGAGTGTGGCCCCATCCTCTTTACATTCTTCCTTCAGGTATTTATTTGTATTGATAAGATCCCCTCTCAGTCTTTTCTTCTGCAGGCTAAACACTCCCAGCTYTCTCAGCTTCTCCTCATATGAGGAAAGTGTAATTCTGTGCTTTTTTTATATGCTTTCTTTAAGCAACTCTGCTGTCTTTTCCTCCAAGGTTTTCCTCTCATTAACCTCTTTTAACTTCAGATCAGCAACAGAACTATACTTAGTTTTACCTTTCCTTTTATTCTGTCAGTCTGGCAAGCCCTGCCATAATACAAGCAGGGAGGTAGAGCTTTCTATTATATTGTGGCACCTGCCTGCATTAAGTATTAGCTCTACATATTCCCATTTGCTCTTGTCCAGGCCACATCAAGGGTTTCAAATCTCATTGCCCAGGCAGATATCTGCCTGCTGCCGGGTGCAGCCTGGCAGGGAACACTGTGGGGAGGCAGAATAAGCTGGTAGAGGGGAAAAGGGTAATTGTGTAATACTAATTCAGGTCTATTCAAGTACTCAGCTCACTCCAATCATACTTCTTTTGTGCTTATCTATTCATACAACTGCCCACACCATTTTTTTCTGAAAAACTAGGCCAGTTACGTGTAGATAGGTTAATTAAATTACAAGTAYTTTGTTTCGTTAGTTTTAATGACTTAAAGACTATAATGACTCAAGACTTTCTTTTTTTTTTTCCTGTGCTTCACTTACCAGATCTATGGACTAGCAGCACAAAGTCCCTTTGTTTCAAAGATTTTCTGTACTGCGCACTGTCAAAGACATGCTGCTGGGCTAGCTGGACCTTTGGCCTGGCAGAAGTACTGCTTGTTTTGGATGCTGTGACTGAGGTTTATTACCATCCAGTTCGACTTACCTCTAGAACAAAAATGGTGATAAATCTCCAAATACACTAACACTATACTACAGCAGAAAAAAATAATTCTCAAAATTCAGTGCTGTTTTATTCACTTTGCTTTACCCTTGGCAATAAACTAAGCTCATGTAGTGTTCCACAGATTGCTTAAATTACATCCTAGCACAATTAGCTCATGTTATGTCCATCCTAGGCTGGATGGACAAAGGTAACTTTTTTCATAACTTGCCTTATCTCCTTTTTTTCCTAGTCTTCAGGGTCCAAATTTAGAGAGACAGCCACAAGCAACTGCACAGCAGTAGACTTCAGCATCAGCGTCAACTAGGAGGTTAGTGGCTATTAAAAATTGTGGTCTAAATGCTACTACTATTTATCTCATTATACTTATAAATTAGTATTTATTTGCTTACATTAGACACATTTCTGGGAAGTCATACCTCTGTAATTAACTTTTACTTAACATGTACTTTCACCAGTTTTAGCTGAAAAACTTACAATAGTTTGTGTTGCACTCTTTAGTTTGCTGTTTTACCAAAGGCTTCTTGGTTCCCGAACCAGAGAGTACATTAAAATCCCTTTTCCCTTAAAATCAACTTTTTGACCTAAGGCTGCAAAGAAGAAAAACACAGCGGAAAGAAGGCAAAGCACCTAAAAGAGTACTCAGAACATTCAGAGAACTAAAAGACAAAACCCAACTGCATGTTTTGTCATGTCCTGAGCRCTGATGTTCCAACATGTGTGACATCATGAGCTTCTGCCTGATGTCACTCTGATTTGGAAATGCACGGTTGGTCCTGCCTTGGCCATGGGACATGTGGGAAGTAGCCCTCACTCTTCCTGGGGCTGCCCTGTGCCTAGAAAGGCTGGGCTAGCTGCTCATACACATACACTCAGCACAGTGAGCCCAAGAAGGCCCAGGAGGCCCAAGCACCCTGCTCCATGCTGTGCTTTCTGCCTGAGCCATTAGCACCTGGGCCAGCGCAAGCGGCCCCAACACCCAGGGCGGCCACGGCAGCACGGAGCATGGCTTCCTGTGGCCGCCCGCTTCAGTCTGCCCACTTCCAACATGGCTGCTTTTCCGCGCCACTCCGGTATCCGAGCGAAAGGGAAGGCGCCAGGATTCGGGATGGCGCTCGACACGACTTCAACAGCCCGAATCAAATATGGCTACGCAAACCCGGCAGAAACTGCCAGGATCCAAGATGGCGCCCGCCCTATTGCTTTGTCAAAAACGGTTCCAATATGGCTACCTCCCCTCCCCCGCCCAGTGCTTTGTTGCCAGGATCCATGATGCCTTCCACCACGTTTTTAGCGTGACCTAATTGCAATATGGCCACGCTCGCGCTCCCTTGGTAACGTCTGCCCTCAGCAAACATGGCGGTCGGAAGCGCCGCCGGTTATTAGGCACCTCACCGGCTGCCGCCTGCCGGGGTGTTAGGAGTTTGTATCTGAGATGGCGGCGACGGCTGAGCTGGAGTATGAGTCTGTTCTTTGCGTGAAGCCTGATGTCAATGTGTACCGCATCCCGCCACGCACCTCCAACCGTGGATACAGGTAAGGGGCAGGGCCGAGGCCAGGCAGCCTGTGCGTGAGCAGGGGACTCTGCACTCCACTCCGCCATGGTGCTGAGGGGACCGTGGCTGAGCTCCAGGGCTCCTTGGGGCGGCAGCGGCTGCAGGGCCGCCCTTCAGCCCCTCTCTGCGGTGCACAGGGGGCTGGAGGGCGGCCCTGAAGCAGGTAGACGCCTCGTTGAGGTGTCCTCCCTGGCGGCCGGTGGCTGGAGTAGGTGGCAGCGCCTGTGTGGCGGCGACTCGCTTGCGCTGCAGGATATCAGCACCTCCTGACGGTGCCAAAACTGATGTGGGAGAAGCGTTGTTTGGGGTGGGGGGGGCTCTGTGCGTCGCGGAGTGAAAAGGGGGTACAGTCGTGCACTGAGCTGGCATTGTGTTTTTGCTGCGTAACGGGTCTGAGCCGTGGCCTTAGACTTCTGGGTTTTGCTCTGTGGTGCCCATGCCCTGCATTGTGATGAGCTTGCAGCCTGGATCAAAGGAGAGCCAAAATTATAAAAATGGCCTCTTCTTACTCCACAGATCGGTCCTTGTGTGTGCTCTCAGTCATAGTATAGCTGCTTTCTCTGGTGGTAGATGTATGTCTTCCCTGCCCCCCTCCCCCCATATTGTCCCTGCAGAGCTGGTACAGCTCTGGCAGAGTGTGCTGGCTCAAATACTCCTGCAGAATTGCTCAGTCAGCACAATTCATTCTGTGCAAATAAACAGAGGCTTGACAGGCAGAGGCTGATACGCACTAATGCCTGCTGAACTTCCTGTCCTCTCTTTGGCATTAAGCAAGTCATGCAGGCTCTCTGAGGCCTTATGCACCTGCAATTTCACTAACTTCAGCTACAGATGTCATGCTTGATGTTTCTGATAAATCTGTATCAAGTCTGGTGTACGTTCTCTGTGCTTAAAACCGAAAGTATCCTCTCCTGTGCTGCAGAGGAATGGAGATTAACTAGTTAGTCTCACACAGGACATGAACATGTAAATCACTTGCTGTGCTTTTTCTGGTCAGAGCTAACTTCTGCCCTCAGTTATATTTGCTGTGCTCCCTGAGGCACAAGTCTGATGTGGTATAACAAAAGTTTGAGTTTGGCCCACTGGCCAAGCTAGAGTGGTTGGAGTGGAAGCCAAAAGGAGCTGATGGTGACTCTTTAATAAACAAACACTGCAGGACCAGGAGTTAGAAAGCCTTCTCTGCTTTAGCTAAAACCAGCAGAATATGATTTTGTGGGCTGCTTCCACAGAATTCCTAGAGAGATTAGTTTATGCTATGAAACGTTAATGTTGTCAATAGTACTTGTTTTATCTTGCTGAAGTGTTGCTGCTGTCCATACTGTTCCTGGACGCATGTTTGGTGGGGTTTTTTTTTTGTTTGTTTTTGTTTTTTAAACTGTAGAATCCTGTAGGGTTGACCCTTCCCCCCAATATTTTGTGGCAAAGAAGTTGATGGGCTAAATAAGGTGATGTGTATGCTTGTGTGTGTGGTATCTTACCAAGTGTAAACAAGTTGCCTCTAGTTTCAGAGGTACTTGATGCATTTTTTACAACAATGGAGTAAAATACTGAAGTGGTTTTTCAGCATGCTATAAATTTTTTAGGTCTTCCTGATGTTCACCAGTTGCTTATTAGTCTCTTTAGGTTTACTGTTGCAGCTGAGTTCTAGAGTTTCAGTCTTTCCTCTTTTGCAAGTTTATAAAGATAAAGACAGGGAGTTGATGTTCCTTGGATTGTATCTATTTCCCTTTACTCAAGGGAAAGAAAGCCCATTCTGAGTCTCATGTGTACACTAATAGCAATAGAGAGGACTTGAAACCTCAATGAGGAGCGAACACTACAATGGAGAGGAGCAGACTCCACACTTTGCGGGGAGAAAGGTGAAATAAGACAGCTGCATGTGATAAAGGTTTGGGAGCAAAGACTTTAGCTGAACTATTTGGGCAGAAATGTGAATGTTGAGGTACTGTGAATGAACAGATGTTCTTTTCAGGGCTTCTGACTGGAAACTGGACCATCCAGATTGGACAGGGCGACTTCGTGTGACCTCCAAAGGCAAAACTGCCTACATAAAACTGGAGGATAAGATTTCAGGTAAGGGAAGGGGTATAGCTTGTCAATATTGTAAGTGTGATTGTGGCTTATGAGTCTGTGCTTCTAAGTTGAGTGGGAACTGTGCATGGCAGCTCCAATCATGTTTTAGAAATAAAGGTTTAGAAGCCTGTGTTTAGAAAGAGGTTGCTCTCATTAACACCTGATTCTTTGTCTGTAGGGGAACTTTTTGCTCAGGCTCCCATAGACCAATACCCTGGCATTGCAGTGGAGACTGTGACTGATTCCAGCCGCTATTTTGTCATTCGGATTCAGAATGGGACTGGTGAGTCAAGGGGTCATACGTGGCCCAAGTAGTGGAGGTGGAAGAGAGTTAACTTGCTGAAGCCTAGTGTATACCAAGTGGATTAAGATGATGTTGGGAGTGCTGAACAGGTTGGATAGTATACTTGGAGGGGTAGGAAGGCAAGGTTAGCAGAGGAGGGTTTTCTATGTTGCACAGAGTCCAGGACCTGAGAAGGAGAATTCAGTTTTGAACAGAACCACATGGGATGAAGGGTGCCTCCTACAGACTAGGAACAATGAACTGTTATGTGCCTGTGTTGTCCAGCTGCAGAGATGTCAAAGGAGGTAGCACAGAGTGGTTTAGGAGAAGCAGAAGGATTTGGGAGTGAATAAACATGGAAGCATCTTTGCAAGACACTTCCAATGACTGCTTCTGTCTCACCATTAGGACGAAGTGCTTTCATTGGCATTGGCTTCGTGGATCGGGGTGATGCATTTGACTTCAACGTCTCTTTGCAGGATCACTTCAAGTGAGTTGTGCTTTTGTGGGGTGCTGTTTTTTTCCTCTGGCCTGTGGAATGCAGTGGGCAGCTGTGCATTTTCATTTAGGACAAGCTTCTTTAGGATAGCCTTGAAGCCCAGCTGTGGCTCCATCAGGGACACTAGAGTGTGCTGTCATCCACCACACAAGCTGAGGGTCCTGTAGGGTCAGATCTGTAAGCTGAAAACTTGGTTCCTGTGATGCCACAGGTGTGGCATTGGACTTTTTTTTTTTTTTTGGGGGGGGGAGGGTTGTGTCATCTGGCTTTTTGCTGTGCTATACTGGGAGCAGTATAGAGGTAGCTAGACTGACAAGGCAAGCTAGTTCTTTGGCAGGAGGGAAGATCCATGTATTTTTCTGAAGCTGTATTTCCCTTTGCCATAGGATCTTATGTCTTCCTCTTTTCCTTTTAGGTGGGTGAAGCAGGAGACAGAGATCTCCAAGGAGTCCCAGGAAGCTGACACACGTCCCAAATTAGATTTAGGGTTCAAGGAAGGACAGACCATCAAACTGAACATTGGGGTAAGGTGTCTGGTTGCCCCAGCTTCTTTCTTTGGATTTGCTGGTTTAGATGCTTCCTCACTTGTTCTGTCTTTTCATATAGAACATGACCACCAAGAAAGGAGGGGCAGCCAAACCCCGTGTGTCTGGATCAGGGGGCCTAAGCCTGCTCCCACCCCCACCAGGAGGCAAAATTGCGGTCCCTCCCATCCCTCCCCCTTCTTCTACAGCCATTGCCAACCATGTCACACCACCACCCATGCTGAAATCCAGTAACATGAGCAGTACAGGTAAACGTTAGCACAGAGCAATCAGTCTGTCAGACACTAGTAGCGCATAGAGAGGACTGAGGCATACTTTAAGAAACTGGTGTTTAGTCCAGCATCAACAGTGCACTTAAAAGCCCTGTGAGACATCATATGTCCCGAGGGCTTTGCTGTCTTTGACCTGAGGATCTCCGTATTTGTTTGACAATAATACCTGGTTCTTTCACTTTTTAAGGGAGAACAGTATTTTAGCTCTTATTCTTGCGTGGGGGGAAGAAAGAAATCAGGTGACTTGGTCAAAATAATCTGGGAGAGGTAGACATACAACTTAAATGCTTAGAGTTTTCTGACCTTGTGTTTGTTTGGGCGCTGGCATAGTTATGTGAGGCATCCAGAAAAGCACTGCCAGGTCATTTGCTTTCCACAGAAGAATATATATCAGCCTACAGTTATTGAGAGATGCAGGAAAAGCACTTCTTGACAAGCTTACAATAGAGAGAGAGGCAGCTTTAGTATAAAGAGCAGTATAGAAAGAGGTGCAAAGTATAGTGGGATTGGGCTATAAGGAGGAGACAAGAGTAGAGCTGCTGAATCTTTCTAGATGTTGTACTAGAAGTGTGACCATGTAGAGGTGTATGGAGAAGGCAGAGACTTAGCAGTGGTATATACAGATCTGAGTGAGAAGAAACCACAACATTCTGGTTAGGACTGGGCTCCACTGTGTGATTTGTACTGGTAGTGATGCAAATTGTCAACTGTTTAGATGGCCTTATGTCTACTGAGAGGGGTAATATGTTAGTTGGTATGATAGGTAAGAACTAAATGGTTCTTGAAGATGATGCACTCCTGCAGGCTCAGTGCACACTCAGTTTGTTAAAACAAACTCAGTCTTTAAACTCTAACCTCATTCTTCTGGAGGAAGAGCTGGAGTCTGTTTAAAGATGCTGTGCCACTGCATCTACTAGGGAGGAGAGGTTGTGTAAGCTAACAGTCTAAATGCCTGTAGGGATTTTTTCTTTTTTCCTTCTTGAATACTTTGACAGATTTATCTTCTTTTTCTACCTTAGATATTCTGCTAGACTTAGGCACTCCTGTTCCTGCATCCAAGGCACCAGCTACTACAGACCTCTGGGGAGACTTCAGCACTGCATCCAGGTAAACCGTGGTGGAAGGAACTGCATACAAGAAGGGCACTGGAGGAGCCATGTGTTAGGAAGTCTGTTATTAGATCTGCTTCTTTGATTGTCTTTTCTTTAATTCTTTCAGTGCTGTTCCTAATCAGGCTCCTCAACAATCCAACTGGGTCCAGTTCTGAATGGTTAAAGCAATGGAATGGAACAAACTGATGACCAAGAGGCTCCAGAAACACCAAGTGGGATCAGAGGGGGCACAAACCTCTCTAGTCTTCAATCAAAAAGAAGTCAGGACAATCCCTCCTTTTTAAAGTAGATCTTCACATCAGTCAAAATGTACCAATTTTGATCCCACAGTGAAACCACTGAACCTAAAGAGAACATACTGACTGCTCGTGTGGTGGGCAAGAAGGAGAGGTAGCCTCATCTCTTCTACCCACTTGACTGTTACATGGTACATCCTAGCTCTTTTTCCCCAGGTTTCCATACAGGAAAAGCAAGAATCCTGAGGAAGGTGTGTACAGGAGTAGGTTGGGTAGGTGCATCTGGCTTCCTTTGTTGCTTTCTGTGGCTGCTTTCAATAGTGACTCGAGTCTATGCAGCTTGGCCTACAGTGCTGAGAGCAGCTGTGTTTAGCTGCAGCTTGTAAACGGAAGCTGCAAGGAGATAGGTTTTGTTTATCTCTAAGTTTCAACACAAAATCCTGTTTGATTAATTATGACGTGTGGTGAGGAGTGAACCTCCCCTTGCTCACACTACTTTTCCTCTGTTTGGTGCAATTCTTGGTAGTGCTGGATGTTGCTGTGCTCTTGTGGGAAGAGACTTACAGGACACTGAATAGACTTGCTGCTGCCACTATGCTGTGGCTCCAGATGGGCACACCAATGTGAAGCTCCTTGTTTGGCTTGTAGGTTCATTGGAGGAACTTCTCATTATCATTCCCCCTCCACCTCCATGCAAGGTCTCCGGGTCTTTGGGCTGTTTTAATTGGAAATAGCTTTTTTAAAAACAAAACAAAAGACAGAGAAGCCTTTTTGTAATTTAGTAGTTGCTTATGCTAGATGACAACCAGATGATCCCACCTCTCAGCACTTCATGTTCCTGCATCACTGTCCTGAGTCCTGTCTGTGTGTTTGTCCAGCAGTACATGTGGTGACTTTGCACTGTTACAGGTATTACACAGCAGTAAAAATCATGGTGAGAAAATGGACTATTTTCTAGTGAAGGGATAGTCCCCTCCCCTTTTTTACTTTTTACACTCATCATTTGGGCAAGACATGTAGGAGACCCAATCGTGAGAGATGTGGTAGCTGGATTTTTCTCACCTGAGTTCCTTCTTGTGGCTGTCCTTCTGAGGCTAACTTTCTAGAGATGTGATCTGTTTGTTGTAACTTTAAAAAAAAAAAAAAAAAATGTCCTGAAGACCGCCTACTTTCCTGTGTGTTTTAGAGGGTTAGAAAGTCTGAGGCAGAAGACCTTTAGTGTCTCATGTTCCGTTTGTGAGAGATTCCTTAGGCCTCCTCAGTCTGTAAACTATCCCACCTATAACAGCTATGGATGTGATGTGGGGTATGAGTCTGCTGGTTACCTTGGCAACACTCCAGGGCAGGCTAGAAAACATAAGCCCTACTGTGCTAGCTGATTAGCTAAAACACTAGCAGCAGAGATGGTCTGAATGACCTTTCTGTAGCTGAAACACACCTCATAGAACACTAGACCTCTGTACTTCCCAAGAAGGCTTCATATTTTGAACACTCAACCAACAGCAACACTTCTGTAACTGGGTTACACTGTGCAAGGGTTCTGTATGAGTAAATTCTGTCCTCTGAGGCTAAAACTTCATAGTGGGGCTCTTAGAGTATTTACCCATATACACCTTGCACTTGCAAAGGTCTCTGGTCCTTTCTGTCTTTTTACTAAACTAAGGGTATTTTGGAGACAAAGTTTCACTTAGAGCATCTCTCTGGGAAGCTAAGATTTTTTAAAAAATAGCTGTAAAGCTGCTGCAGTTCCACTTAGGGAAATAGAGACCGGACTGCTCTTGAATGTAATTTTAGTCACTTAATCCTGATCCCCTGCCTCTCTTGATGTTCTCCCTGCTCCCCTCACCCACCCTAGTTGCTCTTGAATCTCACTGTACAGCAGCTTCCAGCCTCCTCTGAATTTGTAATCTGCTAGCTGTCCCTTTCTTTCCCGTGCATTCTTTAGTCTAAGCCATGGACTTTGCTGACTGGCTTGGTTTTTCACATATCATTGTCAGGTCATGTCATTTCAAGTACATATCAGTTCCCCAAACCAAGTTCAACACCAATTAGGAAATATCCAGGAGCCTCTTATTCTGTGTTTTGTCTTAATTAGTATTCTGGAGATAATATATTATGTATTTGAAAAGCTGAAGAAGCAAAAATTAAAAATATATGTACATAAAGCATAAGATGTACTGATGCAAAAGTGGTAATTAAACAAATAATGTTGGGGAAAAAATGTTGCAAGTCTTCTACATTGTCAAGTTGTTGTTGCTTTGGCAGCTTTGCAGATTGAAGGTTTTTAAGTCTCCTGCAAACTCCCTGTAGCTATTTTTCCTTCTGTAAGTGCATCATGGCATGCAGGCTGGACAAGAGCAGCTTTAGGAGTGATGGAGGTTCAGCCTCTGCCTGGGCAAAGAAGTACAAGCCTGGAAGAAGGAGATAAACCACTTGGAACAGCCTTAGGTCATTAAAAAAAAAAAAAAAAAGGGGGGGGGGGCTAAAATACCCATGGGAACAGGCTAGGTGTGTGCGATACTTGATTAGAACAAGGGTAAAACTAGCAAGTGGGAGAACCTTTAGTTGCACTGCCAGTTAGCATATCAGACATGCAGTTTCTACAGCCTGTGGAAGTTTGTCAGAACCAATTCTTGCAGCTCTTGTAAATGGGAGGCAGTCTGTGCTGACTGCAGGGATGAACAAGGTGAACTGAGTGGGCTCTTTGTCAGGGAGTAGCAAAGGCAGGCTGCCCTGCTAAGGAGGGTAAGCTGGGATCTGTGAGTCAGAGCAAGGTAGGCAGGAACAGTGGCCTTCCTAACAAAGGAACAGTCCAGCAGTATCTTAGCAGGAAGATAATGCACATCAGGGTGAAAACTTAGAGCAGCAGGGTCAGCCATGGGCCTGGCTGCATTTTAGCTCAGACAGAGATCAAAGGTGAGAACCTCAGCTTAAATACAACTCCCAGGCAAAGGAGGGGTAGAACCTTGCTGAGGATTCTCAAAGCAAGACATCAATATTATCTAAGTTGGCCTTGAGTCCAGGAAGCCAAATTCTCAGAAGATGGAGAATGTGATCAGGGCTGTGATGTTCTTCCATGTTCAGTTTGGTCAAGTCTGCTTATAGCCATCTCTTCTTGCACAGCTGCACTTGCACAGTCTTCCTGTGTTGGGACAACAAAGCTCTGCACAACATTGACTAGGAAGTATCATGGAAGTTTTGCAGTCTGGGTAAAAGTGACAAGTCTTAGCCTTTTAAGTCAGCAGTTTGAATGGGCACCAGTAAACATGGGGCTTCATAAACCCCTCTGTCAAATGCATATAAATATTCTAGCATCTGTGGTAGTCTAAGAAAAAAAGCTCTAGTTCTCTTCAGATCTAGGAGAAAAGTTGTTATCCTCTGGGGTGAATATGGTAGATATATTTGGTTAGGTCCGAGCAGACAGAAGGTGAAGGGTCTTATCCATGAGCTCTGAGGAAGCTTGATAGTGGCTTTCCAGTAGCAGTTTGCAGCAAGAAAGGACTGAATAGTCTAAGAAAGTGTTCCTCCAGAGTGAGTGTTTTTTCAGGTAAGAGGTACTTCATAGAGATGCATTGTTGCTTGTGTAATAGAGAAGCATAAAGGACTGGTACACAGTTTGAGGGAGAAAGCTTAGTCCTCTTCAAAGATCTTGTTCCCAGTGTCCTTCCTCACGGTGGGGCATCTTGGACTGATAGCCTGCTGGAATGCAGCAGCTCCTCTCTTTTTCACATTGGCTGTTGCCAGGGATAGTCTTTCCCTTCCTCTTGGTCTGCAAGGGGCAGAAGTTGTCCATGACATTGAGTTACTAGTGAAATGACTTGCAGTTGTGACCAGAGCAGCTGAATTCTCCATCTCCTTTGTGCTTTCTGTTGCAAGTATTCTCTTTTAATCTAACAGAAGCAGGATGCAGGCTGCTTAAGACTGTGCAATAGTACTCTCTAGATTAAGGCACAAGCCCAGGTCTTTAATACAGATCAACAGATCAAACCAAAGAGCATCTCCTGAATGTTTATTATATTCCACATAATACAACAACAGTTTTTTGGGGGGCATATGAGAAGAGCTGCCCTCTGTTTGAGAGGGACAGTGGACAACTGAGGAGGAAAGTTAAATATTTGTGTTGGCCAAATGGAAAATGGAGTGTAGCAAATGGAAAGAGTCCTGGATGCTGAAAAGAAACTTAAGTGTCAAATGAAAGATCCCAGTTTTGTTTGGTCGTTGGTTTTTCAGCTTCTTTTGTGACAGCTGTAGTTGGGAGGGTTGCCATGCTCCTATCCCTCCCCCACTTTGCAAACCCATTGCAAACACCCCCCCCCACCAAAATCCTGTTCTGTGTTCAGTGTTATAAAATTCCTGTCCCACAGCCATGTGGTAACTCTTCTTACCACAGCCACACAACTTTGCAGGCACCAGCTTCCAGCTTTAACAAAACCTTAGTATTGCATATAGACTTAGTATTGTGTATAGAAATGGAGGTAAAGAGATATTCCTAGGAGGAAATTACTCCATTAAAAAAAAAAAAAAAAAAAAAAAAGCTTCTTGAGTTGAGAGTGGAGGGATGAACAGAATCTGCATCTGAACTGACCCTGTTAAATCAGCATAAATCTATAAACCTCAGAGAGATTCACACCTAGTATAATGTTTCAAGGCCTAGGTGATCCATGGAGTGGTCATTATATTATGTGAACAATACATTCTTATTTTAGAGATCATTTGAGRTTTGTTTTCTACCGATAGTTTTGTCCATGCTGATAGGGAAAACACATTACAGTATGCCGTAGCTACTGATGATCAGTGCCCTTCTAGTTTGATAGCTTAGTTTTGCCATAGCTTTGTGCCCTTATCCAGACTTAGGGCTCTGTCAGACATACGCCAAAGCTGCCTCTGAGCATGGGAAGATCAATCAACAGCCTGTGTCTGAAGTAGCTAGAGACCAGAGCTGCATTTAGCCGTCTGTCACTGATGGGAGACTGTAAGGTGAACGGCTTACATCTCTTATGCTTGGGGCAGACCAGCCATGCATTTGCAATGGTCTGCTTTTCCTCCCCTTTCACAGGTCTTTAGGGGATAGCAATGCTCCTGCACAATGAAATGGAGGCAGCTGGCTCTCTCAAGGGCTAGTCTTCTGAATTCTTGGAGCAGTCTGAGGAGAAACCCAGCGAGCCAGGGAACAGCCTGTAACTTCCAGCGTTTGTATTCAATTCAGCTCTGTGTTGTTGGGATATGCAGAGATGTGATGCTCTGCTGCCCTCCCAGTCTGGTCTGCAAGCCTGACCGGCCTGTGGAGAGTGGTGACTGGGAGCACCTGCAACCAGGGATTAGGACTGCAGAGTCCCACTTACGACAATGTGCTGCCACCTGCTGTTGAACCACCTTGTTCCAGGGGTTTTTGGCAATCTCTGGGCTCAGCTGGAGAGGGTGCATGCAGGCAAGAGTCACCTAGCTAGAAGCATCTGAATCTGGTGCCCTTGGGATGCACTTCTAAAGAGAAATCACAGCTAGCACATGGTAGCAAGAGCACACTGTGTCTCAGGAACTTGGGCAAGGGCTAGACCTGAATATGGAACAAGCCACAAAGCAGAACTGCAACATCCAGAAATGCCCCTAGCAGCATCCCAGATAGAAGAGGAAGGAAAAGGTGTCTTGAATTTGGCACACAGCCTGGTAGACCAAAGGGGGAAGGGAAGTAGGCAAACATAAAATTCCAGGAAAGGAATTTGGTGGGTCCAGTTTAAAATTCTAGAAGAGCTTGGCATGACTGCAGAGTTTGTATAAGCCTTTTTGAATGTTTCCCTGAGTCTAGTAGCAGCTCTCAACTGATGTCCATCAGCATCATGATTTATCATTCAAATGTTTTCCTAGGTGACTTAAACATGACAGGGAGTCAGTTCTACAGGAAGCACAAATTGAAGATCTTTTTTCATCTCTCTTAACAATTTGGCAGTAATGGAAATAATTTCTTCCAAATGCTGAAATGTTCTGTTATCTAATGCCTTCTGTGCTTTAATGACCTCATGCACAGAGAGTATAGTGTAAGACTTGAAATCAAGATGTTTCAGAGCAGGCACATGTCTCCTCTTGTGGTATGGCAGTACATGTGTATTTGTGTTGACTTTAAAGTTTGGTCCTTAGTTGCAGATTACCTCCTGTGCATTGGCTAAATRTTATTATGGTATTAGGTGAACTGCTTCCAAAGGTGTGTGGAGATGCTAAATCAGAAGTACTGTGCAAACTATTGCTTTAGTTAGTTGCCAGGGGCAAGGAATTTTATTCTACTGTGTAGCTGTGCTAGGAAGATAGGAGAGGGCTGGGAAGCTGTTTCCTCTGGAAGGAAAGTATGTGTTATGGGGCTAGAGATATGGCAGCTGATGGCTGCCATCAGCTGATGGGCTGATGTCTCGCTCAGACTTAGGGGCTGCTATCACCAATACCTAAGGCTGAAGTCAACACAATAGTAAGTGTGTAAATTGTGCTTGGAAACAACAGCTGTATAGCTACATTTTGGGTAGAATATCTATTTCTAGAGCTACCCCAAGAATAAAGACATTCAAGGGGAAGGGAGGAGAACAGGAAAAGCCTGTTCCATACAGAAATGGAGGAGATTTTTTTTAGCAGTGAACCTGCCCTGGGTAACCTGATCTAACTTCAGAATTAGCCCTGCTTTGAGAAATGATTGAACTAGATATCTCCAGAGAATCTGTCCAAGCTGAGTTATTCCATAACTCAACTTTTGTGCTAGGTCCTCAATGCAGCAATGAGATGGGTCCCAGGATGGGGCTGGGAGATAGCAGTGGCTGGTAAGAAGTCTGATATGGGAGCTTGATAGGCTGTGGGGAGTGCTAAGTTATGACAACARTTCTTCAGCTCTGAAAGGGCAGAGGCCACACCTGTTGTGGAAAGACCAGTGTGATGTGCTGCTCTTTCCCAAATCAAAATGCTAAATATGCAAGTAAATGCAAACTAGAGGCAGTCTAAAAGACACAGACCATGGTGCTGTAGGCCAGTATAAGCGAGCAGGGAGCACCTCACCCTTTGAGTCAGTCCTGGCTGACAGCTGCAAGACCTGTAGGAACACTACGAGAAAGGTCTTTTGCCCTCTGAATCAATGTTGGCTCCCGCGCTGAGGGCTGGCACATGGGAGTGGTCTTTACTTTCCCTTCTTTTTCCTGCTGTGCCAACACTGAGTTCAGTGCCTTAGCAATTTGATAGGAACACATGTCCTCTTCCCCATCTGACTGTGTTAACATCTGTGTCCTGATGGGACTCCCTCGTGTTTAAAACCCTAAGCTACAGCGCTGAGTGCCTGGCATGAAAAATTCCCAAACATATTTCAGGAAGTAGTTGCTGGAAGCTTATAGGAACTTCCAGCTGAGGTGACTGTATTTAGTTTAGTTCAGTCCTTCCCTAATTGTTTCCATATGGTTTTCTTCTTCTTTACCTACTCTGATTGCTTAGCTAGGACTGGCTGCAGTGAATTGGAGCTACAGCCGTCTGTTCTGGAGGTGTGTTGCCTGGCCCCACTCTCTGCCGGTGAGAGAGTAGCATGCCATGCAGTGGTTAAGAGAGGAGGGAAATGGAGGCTCCAAAGGGCATGCCTGGCCTTCTGGGCTACAGGATGCTGCTACAGCACAGGCTAAAGGTCGGTGCAGACCACTTACAATCTTTCTGATAAATCTAACCCTGAGAGTAAAAGCAGAGTGATGGAGCCAGGCAGTATCAATGCTGATGCACGCTATGCAGAGCTTTGGAAATTGGTGCGCCTGTTCAAGTGCCCTCTGGTGGAATTGTTTAACCAATGCAGCTCACACCAAAACTTCCTCTCTCTGATAAGGCTTTACTGCATTCCCTTAACGTGCATGAAGAGGATGTGGAAAAAAGTTKAGAACAAGTAAGAGTGGCCCTAAGGTTGCAGCATGGGTGTGGGTGACCTTACCTGATTGTGGCCTTGTTTCCTTGGTGATTGTAATTGGGTTGATTTGCCTTTCTGTGCTTTTCTTTTCATACCACCACTACCACTGTCAAAAGTGGGAGATGAGGTTACTTACCTCTTGAGGCAGAGGTATACCAAGGTAAATTTAAGTCTGTTGAGTTCTGTACAATCATTAGACAGATATTGAYAATGAAATATGAAGGACTGTCTCTGTGGGAGGGCGTTACTAGCACTTCTGTGAGCTATGTGGCCATAGCTTGTTCACACAGATGCTGTGTGCTCTCTCTAAAGCCACAGACTTCACACTCCTGCCTTTGAAACAGGTTATTGGATCTGGCAGCACAGGACTTAGATTTGGCCCAGATTTGGAATCAGATGTAGTGAAGCTATGACAAGCAGATACAGTATCATCTGGATCTGATCTCCAGCAATTTCTGGCCTTCAAAGAAGGTGAAGGTGTGGTGTTCCCCACAATGACATAAAACAGCTGTGGGATAATGCATATGATTGTGTCCTTTGTTGGCTTTGGCTGGATGATTGATTAATTAGGGGAGAAAAATCATTCCTCTTCTGAGAAAACAGTCCTGGGTTAACAGTTTGTGGAAAGAAGAGAGTTACAGTTTCTTGTCTGTTTGAAGGTTCTCTGAATACTGTTCTTCCTTCTCTTGTTCTAAAACTACCTGTACCTGAGGGATTTCAGGAACCTATGATCACAGGAGAATATGTCTTTTCCCCATTGCAAAGCTGACCAAGTTCGATCTCTCTCAGCTCAGGTGGCTTTTAGGCATGCTCCATTCTGCTTGAAGTTCTTTCTAAAATTTATTGGGGCAAGGGTTTGCACAAACCCTACTGACAAGGAACTTCTCTTTCTCATCTCTTCTAGTTTCCCTTCACTTCACCATGTCCTCCATGGGACTGCAGCCATACAGCGAGGAGAGCTGTTGGACTTGGTCAAAATGCTAGAGGGTAACCCTAGGTGGTTTTGGTAAGGAGACAGTGTTGGTGCTAACTCAGGCCTGCCTATGTTGATGTGCTGCCACCTGCCAGAAATCAATGTGGTTTTCCACTGATACTATTTTTGTTTTATCCCTCTCACTCTTTGCTCTAGCCTCCCTTTTCTTACTCTCCATTCAGTTCTTCCCTGTTTTCCCCTCCACCTCTGGGTGCTTTAATTCCCTTGTGTCTGAGCTTTCACAGCTCCATAACCCTTTTCTTCCTAGGTTCCCTAGTACCTCCTTATTGCACTCTGGTTTATTCTGTCATCAGCAGAGTTTACTACTTTCAAGAAAAGATCTCTTCTCCCTGCAGCTTTGACCATAGTTATCAGTCATGTGTGAGGAGTGCAAATTTTCTCTCTTGTGGCAGCTGCCTGCACTGCCACCATACTGTATCCAGAGCTGGGTGAACTGCACAGTGAGAATTCTAGTGTCTTGCCCCTCCATGTCCATACATCCTAGCTGTTTCCTCAAAGCCTGCTAGACAGGTGGATCACTTATTGCTGGATCCATTCTTACCAGCTGAATCCCTCAGGAGCACTCAAGGAACTCTTTCACCGCCTGACTCTCAGAGGCTAGATATTTGCCATCCCTTACTCACCACACAGTACTGGGCCTTGGGGGCCCATTCACTATGCTTCCTTGGTATTTTATGCTCTCCTCTTGGTTAGGAGGACGCTACTCCCCCCTTAGAATCTCCATGGCCAGTTCTGCCTTAACCCCTAGGAAAGAAGCAAGGTGTTGAGGTAGTGTGGGGAAGGGAGGGAGGACTAAGAAGGTGGAGCAGGTTCACTCCTGATGCTCTTCTCACTCTGGTGCGGGGAGGAAAGGATAGCAAACTTGAGTGACCTGGAGAAGCAGGCTAACTATAAGTGGTATAAGAGCAGGTGATGGCTGGAGTCCCCTGTTAGCAGGGAGAGGAACAGATAGGGTCAGGGTCTGAGTGCTGAGGATATGTAAAGAGAAGAGTTGTGGAAAAAACTGTTCACTGATTTTCAGTTCTCTAATGAGTCAGGACAAAAGAAAAAATTTGTTTAGGACTAGCTGAATTACAGAATCACAGAATCACAGAATGACTGAGGTTGGAAGGGACTTCTGGAGATCATCTAGTCCAACCCCCCTGCTCAAGCAGGGTCACCTAGAGCATGTTAGACAGGATCRCATCCAGGTAGGTTTTGAATATCTGCAGAGAAGGAGACTCCACAGCCTCTCTGGGCAACCTGGTCCAGTGCTCTGTCACCCTCACAGGAAAGAAGTTCTTCCTCATAATCAGGTGGAACTTCCTGTGTTTCAGTTCATGCCCTTTGCCTCGTGTCCTGTCACTTGGCAGAGTCCAACCCCATCATCTTGACATCTCCCCTTTAGGTATTTGTAGACATTAATAAGATCCCGCTTCAGTCTTCTCTTCCCCAGGCTAAACAGGCCCAGCTCTCGTAGCTGTTCCTCATAGGGGATATGCTCCAGCCCTCTGATCATCTTTGTAGCCCTACGCTGGACTCTCTCCAGTAGCTCCATGTCTCTCTTGTACTGGGGAGCCCAGAGCTGGACACAGTACTCAAGATGTGGCCTCACCAGGGCTGTGTAGAGCGGCAGGATCACCTCRCTCGACCTGCTGGCAACACTCTTCCCAAYGCAGCCCAGGATRCCATTGGCCTTCCTGTCCACACGGGCACATTGCTGGCTCATGGTCAACTTGTCATCCACCAGCACTCCCAGGTCCTTCTCTGCAGAGCTGCTTTCCAGCAGGTCAGCCCCCAGCCTGTACTGGTGCATGGGGTTATTCTTCCCTAGCTGCAGGACCCTACATTTGCCCTTGTTGAACCTCGTGAGGTTCCTCTCCAGCCAACTCCCAGAAAGCCTATCTAGGACTTTCTGAATGGCAGCACAGTCCTCTGAGGTATGAACCACTCCTCGCAGCTTGGTATCATCAGCAAACTTGCTGAGGAGGCACTCTGTCCCTTCATCCAGGCCATTAATGAATAAGTTGAACAGGATAGGACCCAGATTGAGCCCTAGGGGACTCCACTAGCTACAGGCCTCCAACTAGACCCTGCAGCACTGATGACAACCCCCTGAATTCTGCCTTTCAGCCAGTTCTCAATCCACCTCCCTGTCCACTCGTCTAACAAACACTTTGTGAGCTTACCTATGAGGATGTTATGGGAGACAGTGTTGAAAGCCTTACCAAAGTCAAGGTAGACAACATCCACTGCTCTCCCCTCCTCTCCCTAGCCAGTCATTCCATCMYAGAAGGCTACCAGATTGGTTAAGCACGAATCCATGCTGACTACTCCTGATCACCTTCTTTTCCTCCACATGCCTGGAGATGACATCCAGGATGAGCTGTTCCATCACCTTTCCAGGGAAGGAGGGGAGGCTGACTGGCTGGTAATTTCCTGGGTCCTGCTTCTTGCCCTTCTTGAAGACTGGAGTGATACTGGCTTTCCTCCAGTCCTCAGGCACCTCTCTAGTTCTCCAAGACCTTTCAAAGATAATGGAGAGCAGCCTGGCAACATCCTCTGCCAGCTCCCTCAGTACCTGTGGGTGCATCCCATCAGGGCCCATGGATTTGTGAATGCCAAGTTTTCCCAGAAGATCTCTAATCTTATCCTCCTCAACCAAAGCAAAATCTTTCTCCAGACTTTCTCCCTCATCTCCAGGCTCTGGGATTCTTGAGGTCTGTCCTTAGTGGTGAAGACTGAAGCAAAGAAGGCATTCAGTCTGCCTTCTCTGTATCCTTTGTCACCAGGACCCCCGCCCCATTCAGTAGTGGGCCCACATTTTCCCCAGCCTTCCTCTTTCTACTGATGTATTTGAAGAAGCACTTCTTGTTGTCCTTGACATCCCTTGCCAGACTTGATTCCAACAGGGCCTTAGCCTTCCTCATTGCACCTCTACATACTCTGACAGTGTTCTTATAATCCTCCCAAGTAGCCTTTCCCCTCTTCCACATTCTGTGTACTTTCTTTTTCCATCTGAGTTTGATCACGAGCTCCTTGCTCACCCATGCAGGTCTCCTGCCCCCTTTGCTGGACTACTTACTCATAGGGATGCACCGCTCTTGAGCTTGGAGGAAGTGATGTTTGAATACTAGCCAGCTCTCCTGGATCCCCCTTCTTTCTAGGGCCTTAACCCATGAGATTCCTCCAAGTAGGTCTCTGAAGAGCCCAAAGTCTTCTTTCCTGATGTCCAGGGTTGCCATCCTGCTTATTGCCTTACTTCTTTCATGCAGGATCCTGAACTCCACCATCTCATGGTCACTGCAGCCAAGGCTGCCAACTTTCACATCTCCAACCAGTCTTTGTTTTTTGGTTAGGACAAGGTCCAGCAGGACACCCTTCCTCATAGGCTCCTCTACCACCTGTGTCAAGAAGTTATCATCAGTGCACTGCAGGAGCCTCCTGGACTGTCTGTGCCTAGCTGTGTTGTCCTTCCAGCAGATATCATACCCTCTTCACAATTACTTTTATTTGGGATTGGTCCTTTGATTTATTTCACCACAAAAGAAAGATCTGTTTTGGAAATCTCTACACTTTCTCCTGCTGTTAGTGCTGTTGCAAATAATCCATTTAGCTCTRTTTCAGTGTCCTTGTTCTCTCTGACTGCTTCCTTTATTGCATGATCTTCAGTTGTCCCCAATCTGTGAAAAGGTTTCTGCTTTCAATGTGCATAGAAAAGGATTTCTTACTAGTTCTGATGGCTTCTACTGGTTGTTTCTGAGACTCTTTTTGGCCTTGCATTTTTGGGGTTTTGCATTTAATGGATCCTTTAAATTTTTCTCCTTTGGATGCAAGGTCTCCTTGTTGAAGAATGCATATTAGTAATCTCTCTGGCTTTACATTTTGGCCCCACTAGCTTCCTTTTGCCTGATCTCAAATCTGCTAAAGAGGTGGTAGTGTTCTAACAAGCTTCTCGCTGTCCTGCAGCTTCCTCTGTAGCTGTGCTCAACTTGCTTCAAAAGGGAAGGATGTTCTTTTTTTTTTTTTTTTTTTTTTTTTTTTTATATGAGGTCACTGCTTTAGGACTCAAGGCCTTCTCTTTTCTCAGTAAATTCATTTTTAACCCCACTTGATTAATCCCACTTGATTTTTAAACCAACTAAGGCACTATTTCTTTGCTGCTTTGTAGATCTGTTTGTAAAATTCAGTGAAAATGGCCATGAGGTAAAACACCTGCAGATATTACCTTACTAAAAGTTCCCTGAAAGGTAGGAGTTGAGGGTAGTCAGAGAGGAAAGAACACTAGTGCCTCTGCTGCTTTATGTTTGGATCAGTTAGCCAGCTAGTGCTTACGCAGCTCCAGAATGACCTCCAAAAGGCAGCAGCCTCCTCCTAGGTAAGGAGAGGACTCAGGAATATTGTGCTGAGCAAACCAGTGAATCTGAAAAAGCTGAGGATTGAGAGGTAAGTGGGAGTTACAAGTGCAGGAGTTATCTGCAAGTATCTGTGTGGGGCTGAGCTGAAAGACACATGTGAGGGAATATGGGTGTTGTGGGAGGACCTGGATGTGTCCAGGGCAGAATGAATGTGAAGGGAGGAGGGAGGAACTGAGGAACTGCAGTGTGAGTGCTAGGGAACAAAGCTTGCAAGCCTTGTTTTTTAACAAGGTAGGGTAGTGATTAGTCTTCAGTGTTCTGCAGGGAGCAGAATTACCCGGGCATTTTTGTTTGTTATGTTTTGCTTTTTTTTTCCCCCCATCCCTGCAACCACCTGCTGGGTACACTTCCCTTCCAACTCCTACATTATTACTTGCTGGCAGTGCTAATCAAAGTCAAAGAAAGTCATCTCAGTGTTGTTGCACAGTGCCACGCAATGTATCCTGTGGAAGTGTCGTTCAGAGTTCAACTTTGATAGCAAGCAACAACTCTATTGGTGGCTGAGAGGGAAGAACTGAGCCATCACCTGATGTCTGGGAGAGATGTAGTATATTCTAATCAAATCAGCTGTTGAATTTATATCTAAAATGCATCAGCAGTGCTTGCAGATGTATTTCAGCAGCAAACTACATATCAACTTCTTCCTCTATCTGCTGATTTTGGTTCCTGTTTTCATACAGTGGTCAGTCTAAAGCCCTCCCAGGAAGTAAGTGTTTTTTTTTTTTTTTTTTTTTTTTTTTTTCCCCGGTAAGGCTGTTGTGACTTGGTTATGGGCCAGGCAGAGGATTACTCTGAGCAAAATCTCAGCATGTTCAGAGCATAACTAGGTTTCAGCAACTACTCAGGTGCTCTTAGGTCTTGCGGGAGGGATGACAAAGGAATGAGACACAAAGATGCTGGGAAGAAAAGGAGGTTTCATACAACCTTCCAAGGGACCAGGCTCCTGTCTTGCAACTGCTCTTGTTGCATAATGGACTAAGTCTCTCTCTTGCAAACAGTTTAAAAAACAAAACAAAAAAAAAATGAAGCGAGTACAAGACATGATGATTTTATAGTAGCTGATGGAGAAGGTGTTCCTTGGTAAAGACATTCATGTTTCTTAAGGGCAGCTCTTCTCGATAATCTGTGTACAAATGTCCACTACATCCCTCCCTTGCCCTTTACCTTCTGCCACACAGTGCTCCTCTTTTCTCTGATCCATGCTCCTCTTTGCACCGTCCCGTCTCACCTTTGGTTCTGTCCTATGTACTTCTCATGCTAGCTCCCTGGATGTCCAGCTATCTTGTCATCCTGGCCTGCTTTGAAGAGCTTCCTGTCCTGTCAGTGCCTGTTCTTCAAGGTATCCTGACTTACTGCCATTTCTTCTCAGAAGTGTCTGATTTGTTGTTTTCCTCAGCAGCCAATTCTCTTAATTGCCTCCCACCAGTGTATCACCCTGCTTGCAGGCATGGTGTTTCCTTCTAGAAAGTATACTGAATAGTAGCCTAGACAATTTTCCCCAAGGCAACAACAGTGGCCTTTGAGCTGTTGAGAGAGCAGGAAAAGGGAAATAAAGAGCAGTAGTGAAGAAGAAATATAAACCAACCCTTTTCAAACTCAAAAAGGGAACCTGACTCACTGAAGGGAGCATTACTCTGAAATTCAACAGATGGTAAATCAGGCTGTGATAGAGATCTCTGTGTAAAACACTTCTCAATAACCTCTCAAGCCATATTTGTGGCTTGATATCTGGAAGTATATCTGGAAGAATATCTGGAACCCCTCAAGCCATAATATTTTTATTTTAGCTTAACTTTTTCTTTCTTTTTTTTCCTTTCCTCCACTCTTTCCTTCTCTATTTTTCCCTAGATATACCAATTTTCTGATTTTTATCTCTTCTTCTGGCTAAGACTGTAACTCCCCAGCCTCACCTCCCACAGGGAAAGTTACTTGTTTTAGATTTCTACTGGTACTGGCTTCCAGCAGGGGCTGCTTTCCCAGGATGAGATAAGGCATGTGATATTTGATATAACAAATGCAGCTTAACCACAACAGACAAATGAGGGCAGAATGTATCTTGTATTAAGCTGTGCAGAATGTCAGGGTGGGTTAAGACCCCTAGCAGCTGCAAATCTAAAAGCAATGGTAACAAAGAAAGAAAGACATGAAGATAAGTAAAGGAGAGATATTAACGAAAAAAAGTGAAAAATAGAGAGACAAGATATCTCAAAAAAGAAACCTATCAGCTAGAAACTGAAGGAGGGGGGAGGAGGAATGCAACTTCCTTTTCAGTTGCTGAGTTCTCGTTTTTCTTTTCTCTCTCAGAAGTTTCCATAGTCCTGGGGCTGATTTCCTGGGCTAAGAAACCCAAGATCTGTTCAGAGTGTTTCTGAGCTACCAGCAATTCTTGGATTATCTATAGCAATTCCAGCATTCAGCATAGCCTTTTTTTCACAGGTGAAGGATGAAAGAGCAGCTGGGAAAGGTTTTGTGACTCTCTGGTGTCTTTTTCTGAAACCAGGGACCTGGAAGTCCAAGCTTTTATGTAATAAACCTAAGAACAAGGATCATTAACCTTGTGACTGAATGGCAGCAGAAATCACCTACGCTGAGGTGAAGTTCAGGAATGCATCACTGTCTGCAGAGGTCAAAGGTAAGGAATGGATAGTTGTTAAGGGAAAAGAAACTCAGCAGAGAAGGTATTGAAGAACAAGGGATGGAGACTTTTGCTTCCTGGACTGTAGTCCTGCCTGGTCTTGACAAAATGTTGATGTAGAGGAGTTTACTACTACTACCTGACCAAAAGACTAGAGGAGTTTTCAAGTGGGGAGGGTCAAGGAACACTTGCAAGAGGAGAAATGGGAATCTTTAAGTGGTAGGGAGTTGAGACATGAACAAGAATGGCTAGTGGGAAGACAAGCAGTAGGTGTCAGATAAGATTTAGGAAGAAAAGTATTTTGGCTCCGCTAGTCCCCCTGGTTGTCTTACGAGCACTGGTGAAAGGTAGAGGGCACAAGATGCGTGCTGTAGAGTAGTAGCACTTAGCACTGGTATGATAGAGGTAGTAGCTGCCTCTTTGCATGTTATCTAGTCTTATCTTGGGTGAAAATGGCATTTTTTGACAAGTACCAAATACTAATGTTAGAGGCTGTGGTTTATTATAAGTTATCTGAGCTGTCACAAAGGCAGAAGGACTCCCAGGGCAGCAAATGGCAGGAAATAAGCTCAGTCTCTACCTGGTATTCCTTTGACCTCAAAGAGTGAAGCTACAGATTGCTGCCTTTGGAAGATACAGGAATGGGGAACCAATATGTCTCCTTATAGTAGAGTAGGCATCTGCACCGTACTGAGAGATGACAGTAGATGCAGAAATGTAGAGCTTTGTGGTCTTTTGTTTGGTAGTGAAATTATCCTTGCAGAATAGAGACCCAAAAATCAAAAGGAGGGAAGGGCTTGAACAAAACACCCTGAAATATACATCAGAGGAATTATCTGAGACTTGGAAGAAGATTGGCTTTTGTGATTGATGCCTATTGCTCCTGAAAAATAATTAACACACCAAAAAAAGTCTTATTTCTATTAAAAATCATGGTTACAAATTGGTGCTTTTTGTAAGCTTTGTGAAAATTTATGTCCTGTTCTGATCAGTGTACATACTGTAGTCATTATGCCACAAAATGCTGTGGAGATGTTCCATATGTGCATCAGTGCTTCCACCCTGCTCCTGTGCAGGTCCCAGAGGACTGAAAGTGTATATATATGCACATACTCGTATATCTTTATTGCTGCAAAGGATTTACTAAGTTAGAACTTTACCTCAGTTTCACAGTTCCTACACAATGCAGGCATCAGCTTTGATTCTTCCTTGCCTGCTCTGAGATGTGAGTCATGGAAATACAGCATGAGTGTACACATGACTATCTGGCTGTCAGTGAGATTTTGATGAACTCAGATCAGCTCAGAACTTGAGATCAGCTGGTGCACTGTTACAACTAGCATTTCTATACAGTGAACTGGGAGTGATGGTAATTCAGTGTTCCTCAGGACCTCTTCTAAAGATACCTGATACAGCTGTGTTTGTTGATGCCAAGTTCATCAATGAGTTTGGATGTGTGCTACTTTCGGAAGTAGTCATGACATTTTCTCAAACTGTAAGTTTCTGGAAGTCTTGAAACTCACTAGGCATGACTGGCAGGCACACATGGCTGCTGGCTGACTTGTGAGCTTCAAACTGAATAATGAATGAGGTGTCTCCAAGCTTCACATAAATATCAGTCTCTCTTGAAATTTCTTTACTCCTGTCCTGCAGTGAGTGCTGTTGTCTCTTTCCATCTCCAGTTTGCCCCAGCTTGTGTCCCTGCCACTACTTAAAACAACTTCCTAGTAAGTGTTTACTTCTCTTTCCTTCTGACCCATTCTCCTCCTTGCTCTGAAACCTCCTTGGTATGGGCAGCGTCCTTCTGGACAAAAGCCAGGCTCTGACAAGACTAAATCTGAATGTGATCCTTTAGCTAGGCTACTGGACACAGCCCTTTGTTCTCCCACACCTCTAGCCTCTAGCCTAACACTGCTTAGTTTCACTATGGCAAGTCTTTAAGGCCATGTGAAGGTCTCACTCTCAAGCAGCAACAATTGACGTTGCTGGCTCACCAAAAGGGCTGGAGCTGTGGACACTGCCTCTGAATCTAGTTTTCTTGAGAGACCAGAGAGCCCTACTCTATTCCAGTCTGCTCCATTCCCAAGCTGTGTAACTTCTACGTCAAGACAGAAACTATGTTTCTTAGGCAGGTCTCCCTTGAGTCATATATTCTTGGTATGTGGGCTGAYTGAAGCAGAGTTTACTATGTTGTTGTGTTTGGTGGGCTCCTTTACTTTTAGCACCTCCAAAGAAGAAGGACTGTGATCATCATACCCAGAAATACCCACCATGGCTCCCATGGTTGATCTCACTGCTGCTCCTGTTGGTGTGCATCACTCTCATCATTACTCTCTTTGGTGAGTTATGTGCAGGCTGGTTACCCAGAAGAGGGGAGAGATCTTTTCAGCAGAGTAGTGACATGTTAACAGACCTTGTCCTGGCTATACCCACCTGAGACTGCTCAAGTAGGTCATATGCTTCTCTAGCTTTGTTGACTAGGTCATCCTGGCTAGATCTTGTGAGTCAGTGGGTGGAGGAGTCCTTGCAGGCAGCTGTGGGATGCTGGGGAGCAGAAATACCTGTTCCCTTCCCTGAGAGGACAGCAGTTACTGCTTGTGAAATTAAGAGGCAGTCAGAGGAGAGGTGATRTTGAGAGTTCTTAATGGGGAGAGACAAAATAATGAAGGCAGTGATGATGTGAGAGGAGAAGGGAAAAAGTGGTAACCTTGCCTTTTTCCTCTCTTTTTTCCAGTCAGTCACTTCTCCCATAACCAAGAAGAGCTGAAGACCTTGCCACAGAACGCTACAGAGTGGCTCTGCGTCTCAGTGATGCCACCAAGCAAAGGTCAGTAGTTCTGGCAAGGGTGCAGAAGATCTTTGGGACTTGGATGATGAAAGTCGGGGTCTGCTCTGACAGCAAGCAGCAGCAGGGGCAAGAGAGGGACACTCCRGAGGAGACATGAGAAGAGAAAAAGGAATTTCTGCTAAATGGTTAAAGGGAGCATAAGGTGAAGTTAAAAGAGGGCAGGGTGGATGTGAACACTGATAGAACAAAGGGGATAGAATACAGTGATAGAAGAAAGGTTAAAAACGGAGCAAGATTAAAAGTGCAACTCAAGTCATGAAAAAAGCAAAATTCCTCGTTCCTTGTGACTAAAAGCTTTAGAATGACTGCACAAAGAGAAGCAGTCAAACTAGATCAGCTGAATAGCTTGGGCTCTGTTATGGCAAGACCTGCGAACAAGTTAAAAGGCTTGTCATGGACTTGTGTATGCACAACTCACAGATCATACTCAACACCAATTGCAAGAAATATGTGAATTATCCTTGTTTGGTCAAGCACTTCAGATGAGGAAAAATATGACCTAGGGAGGATGATTGAGTATTGTCTGTGGAGAACAGGGATCCTTGCAGTGACCACCATATCTCATCCACCCTCTGTGGCCTCTCCCCATACAGGACGAGGCTGGATGTGCTGCCCAATGGGCTGGAGATTCTTTCAAAAAAGCTGCTATTACACATCAACAGATTCTATGACCTGGAATGACAGCAAGAAAAACTGCACTGGGATGGGCTCCCACCTGGTGGTGATCGATACAGAAGACGAGCAGGTAAGTGCAGGGCTGGAGAGGTGACAAAGCCCTGGGATGTAAGTGCCAGACCCTGCAGAGGATTTGAGAGCCCTTCCTTGCCCTTGCAGTGGAGTGGGAAATGTCTTCTCTAGGTCCATTCAACACTGGTTCCCCTCTGCTCCCAACCTCACTCCACAGGGTCTACTGCCTCCCTGCTCTGCTCAGCCCTGCACCTCATGGATATTACGTTCTGCCTGATTTCCAGGTTTTCCTCTCTGCATGGTTAAAAGAAGAGATTCGATATATGAGAAAAGACAATTACTACATTGGTCTGAGTGCACAGAATGTGGGCCAGTGGCACTGGGTGGACAAGACTCCCTTTAATGTGACAGCAGTGTAAGTATTTCAGAACAGAGAACATTTAGTGCAGCCCCTGGCAGCACAAGAGATWAAGAGAGATGAGAGGGTGCTTGCTGTTGTGTGTCTCTGTGAGATGACAATGTTCTGATGGGGCAGGGGAGGGCAGCATAGAACACCAGGTATAGACAGGCCTATCCCTACTGGTTCATGGTTGTTGAATGACTACTTGTGGCTTGGCTATCAATGCTGTAGGCACAGAATTAAGTATAGTTGCCACTCCCCAGCAGAAAGGACCTTTCAGAGCTCAACAGTCTTGCCTGATCTCCATAATTCCCACAGCATGCATATATGCACATATATGCGTGTGCAGGGCCAATGCTGTGGAAAAGATGGGATGCTGGGAGGGATCTGTGGGGCTGCTACTGTGATTTGTTCTTCTGGAACTTCTTCCCCTTCCCTCTTTTGGAGGGAGACACAACCCTCTGTGGGGTGTGAAGTGCTTGGGGTAAGCTGTGGTAATTGGTTCCCCTCCCCAGGAATGAACATGGCCCTATTGTTCAGGCTGTAGAAAGAAGGTAGATTTCCACACAAAGGTTGATGCCAGTGGGATTAGCAGAGTGGGAGGAAGGATGCCTCTTCTGCCAGTGAACCAGTATCTATAATTTTTCTCTCTCCCCTCCAAGCATAGTATCCTGTTGTGGCCTTTCCCTGCAATACAGTGTAGTGCTCTACAGGCTACACTGGAAAGCAACCAGTCTATTTGTCTCTGTTTCAGGTTCTGGAGGATTGGAGAACCAAGCAATGTGGAGGAGGAGAAGTGTGTTGTAATCCACTGGAAGGAAAAAAAACATTGGAACTGGAATGATTTGCGATGTGACATCCGTTCTCCTCGAATTTGTGAAGCTGCAGCAATAACCATTTGAAGGAGGGAATCTCATGCTGAGTAAAACTGAGAGGCTAGCAGTGAGCTGGAAACAATATAGGAGTATGTTGGGAGGGGTAAAGGAAGGGCTGGAACCTGCGTGTCCACTCTCCTTGATGGGAAGACATGAGTGGAAGTCRTAACTGCCATGCATCCAGCACTTGCCAATACTCACCAGTACCCATGTCTTTCTAAAAGTACTATAAAACCTGAAATGGAAAAAAATGTTGTTGGGATGGCTTTGCCTGAGCTGTCTCAGAGGTTGCCCATGTTGTCTCATAGTGGTGAGTACGGGTTTGGCGCTAGAAGATCCAGGGAAGCATGGCAGGTGAAGGGAGTGGGCTGTACATGAACAGTACAAATACCTTCCTTTAAATGTCATTGCCTCCATTGGGAATGATACATGAGGCCTCAGGCTCATCAAAGCAGGTCCTAGGCTCTGGTTTTGTCCTCTCCATTTGGATCTGGCAAGAGTTGGGTGAAAAGAAGTTGGGATTTGCAGAAAAAAAAAGATGCAGGAATGAAAGACATCTTCAGAGCTGCTCCTTCCTTGGTTTCCTCGAGAGGAGATGTCTGCTTTGACCTGGGGCACACAGAGAATGTCCTCTATTTACATTGCTTTAGCCGAACAAAGCTGATTCTCTACACAATGTAAAATACAATTTTAAACAAATGAAAAGGGCCCTGAGCTGTACCCCTCCCTCTCATGCTCCCTCCCTCTCACACTCCCTTGTTTGTTCTCGCCCTCTCTTTCTCACTCTCTCTAAGCTGCAAGTCTCTTGTATAACTATGGTCAAAACAGGTTGCTGTGCCAGAATAGAGCCTTGCACCACTACTRCAATATAAATAGCATCCATCCACTAAAGTAAAACCTTTCAGAGACATCCTGGCTATATGGTGGGGTTGCTATAGCAAAAGCTTGGGAAGAAACTAGGCACAAACAACGAGCCAGGAGATATTACGAATATTTGTTACCGTGAGTGAAAGACTTGCCTGGAAGAGTAACATAGGGTTATGGTAGGAGTCTGACATGCATATGGTTGATGAAATATGATGAGTTCTCCCTAGATGCCGTCTTAAAAAAAAAAAAAAAAAAAAAAAAGGACCTTGAGTGCCACCCCAAGGAGGAAGTCTATTTTCCAACATAAAACTGATCCCAGATGGCAACTGATGCAACAGACTTCCTGGGAGACACAGGCACAGCAATCCCTATAGCAGCATACCTGCCCAGGCCTAGGCGTGCTGCAGAAGAGGCAGGAAGAGGCAGCAACAAGGCTGTTGCTCTGTGTAAGGTTCTTTCCAGAAATGTATTGTGTATTGAATTGCCTTTACTTGCTCCTGAGTCTTGCTACAGATCATGTACCTTTGTGGATCCTAACTTTTCTCCAGCCATTTACATTTTCTGGCCCTGATGCCCACTCTTCTGTTTGCCTCAGTAAACATCTGCCTAAACTTTCCTGACTAAACAGTGCCAGCTCCCTGCAGGATGCTACTGTATATATCCTGGCTGTGTTATTACTCTGTCCTATGAAAGTGAATCCTTTCTTTGTGTCCCAAAGAAAGTGGAGAATTTGTACTGGAGAAAAGGTAACCAAAAGATTTGGCTTCCTGAACCAATCAGTGGGAATAGTTTTGTGAATGGCAGTGGATTTGCTAAGTAAGAGTTGCTAAGCCCCATGAACCAACAGTGGCAAGGTTGCTGCAACTCCATGTCCTCACATTCAGCCAGTAGTGAGCATGGTGTACTCCCAATAGGCACATGTGCACACATACATTCAACACATACATCCAGAGCCAGCTGCACAGATCAACACAGACAGAAAACACTCATGCAAGCCCAGACAGCATGAACAGCCTAATTCTCTTGCCCTCCTGGCTGATGAAAGCCTGTTAGCTGAAAATATGTATGTATGTTGAAAATATGTAGGTATGTTTACACATATATAAAACAGGTGCCTCCAGTGGTTAGCCTTAGATGCTCAGTCTGTTCAGTAGCTGGTCTTTAGATATCCTGGTCTCCCCAGTTGCTGATGTGTGCTAGTGATTACACATGCCTGTATATGCACCCATATACAATATGCATGCACTTGGCTCTCCAGGTGCTGGCATGTCAGGCTCACAGGGCCCTGTGACCCATGGTTCCTTCTTCAGTAGCTGGCACTTGGACCTCCATATACACACACAGACACAGGATAGAGACTCYCTCCCTCCGCCAAGGAAAATAGTTAGAGTTTAATAAGAAGATAAGACAAACCGTAGTGATCAGGTGCAGGGCATGGTCAGACTAGTGTASTGACTAGCAGCCTGTTTATATATGACTGGCCTCTTTTGTCCCCTTTTCCCTCTAGTTTCCCACAGTTCCACTGTCTTTGTGAGGGACTGCTCATCTCTTTGGACCACAAGGCTACACTGAGTTCTGTGAAGTTATTTGCTGTCCTCATTGATGGAGTTTTATCTGGAGAGAGTCTCTCATAATACAAAAGGACAGCAGCTGGGCACATGGAGATGTTAGCGAGCTTTGGTCACTTATTTCCCTGAGAAATAGAATCTGTCCCTGGGGCATGGTACAGCCCAACTTGTTATGGTCTCTGTTGTGAACCATAGTGCCAAAGGTTGCTGTGCTGCTGCTTTTTCAGAGTCGGAGTTGACCTAACCTCACACCAGCCTTTCAGGGCCCAATGACTGGCCTCAAAGGCCATCACAGCAACTTCTGCTCCTTTTTCACTTGAGGTATTTCGTGTCTCAGCCTCATGATTAACACCATATKCTATTTTTTGTGTTTCTCCTTGTGTCCAAGACTCTGAAATTATATGATGGACAAGACCTCTGTTCTTATTTATGATTTTTTTTCTTCACAACCGTCTTAGTTGTGGAGGAAGGGCAAGAGACTATCAGCCCTAGAAGTCCATATGCAGCAGCAGTCCATGGAATTGAAGGGCTCTTTGTGTTTAGCACTATCAGAGAAGTTAAACCAGCTTCATGATTTCTGTAGCGTGTTCAGTACACCTTTGTCTCATTAAGGTCTGAATTAGGGTCTTTGAATTTTGAGCTGGGCATAACATTTGCCTTTCCAGAAATGGGAAGCATTCCTTGATCACTCTAATTTGTCAAAGATGTTGGAGAGTGGCCTTTCAATGATATTGGCCTTTTCCCTCAGCACCCTCAGATCTACTATGCCCTGTCACTTGAACCAGGGTATGTCCAGGTTAATTATGGCAATAATGTTTCCTCTTTAGCACTCTCTCCTCACACTGCCAAGTCCGAGAAAGTACTGAGCACCCCTCTTTTTTTTGTATCATTTATCTCTAGGTCACCTCCCCATTCATTAGTTGCCCACATTTTATCTGATCTTCCTTTTGCTGATACACACAGCAGCTGCTGTTATGTTTTATACCCTGCATCAGTTTTAACTCCAGCCAAGCTGCAGCCTTCCTAATTCTCTCACTGCATGCTCAGGCGGCATCCCTAAATTCTTCCTCAGTAACCCATTGCCATTTTCACCTCTTGTACACTCCCTTTTGTGTTTGAGCTCAGTCAAAAGTTCCCTGTGCAGACAAAATGACCTCCTGCTATGACTATCCCTTTCCCTGCACATTAGAATGGACCATACTTGTACTTCTAGGAGGTTGTCCTTAAAGATCCACCAGCTCTCCTGYATCCTCTTCTTGTCTTTTGGGGATACCTTCCAAGTGATCCTGCCTACCAGTTCCCTGAACAAGTCAACTCTACTCTCCTGAAGTCTATAGGCTTTATTCTACCTCTTGCCTTCCTCACTTCTCTCAGGATCTTCAGCTCCACCAACCTCCATGCACTACTGCCAAGGGTGCAGTCAGTCTTCACATGCTTAACCAACTCTTCCTTATTTGTGAGCAGCACTTCCAGCAGGACAACTCACTAGCTAGCTCAAGCAACAGTGTCAAAAAAAACAGTCTCTGAATATCCTGGGTTGTTTGTGCCCTTCATATTTCCCTTCCAGCAGAAGATGGGGTGATTCGAGTACCCCATATTTTCATCAGGGGCTGCAATCATGAGGCTTCTTCTTGTTTCCTAAGAGGGCTTTATCTGCTTGCTCCCTTGATCAGATGGACTGTAGCAAATACCTGCCAATCTTATGACCATTGTCAGCCTCTGCTGTTCCTGACCTGTAATCCCCTGACCCATCTTCCACTTGATTTTCATTTGGAGAAGATTTAAAGGTAGTTAGTAGGAACAAGTTAACTAATACATTGCAACACTTTCCTAACATCACAGTGGTACTTTCTTTAGACATATAGTTAGTGGTAAAACCCACTGCGTGGACAATAACCTCCAGAGAACTGTCTGGAATTGCYTTCCAGGCTATCATGACTCTTCAGACAACAGACCGTATCCTCTCTCTGTCTTCTTGGAAGAATTTTCTTGGTGGCCTTCCTTCCCTGCATAGTGCAATGCAGGAAGTGCTGTCTAATGGGCCTGAGACACTTTCAAAAAAGATGATACTACACATTGGCTGAAGAGGTGTCCTCTTCATGCAATAAAAACAAGAACAGTATAAGGTTGGGCTCCCACCTGATGATGAGCAATACAGAAGCAGAGCACATAAGTGCAGGGGTGAGTGAGGGGACACAGCAGCTTCCCAGCCTTTGTGCCACAGCAGTGGCAGGACTTGGAGAGGACTTCAGAGCCCCTCCCTTCTCCTTCTTGCCTTTCCTGAAGGTTTGGTGCTTGGAAAAGGCTTCCAGAAGGATTTGCTCCATCACCTTCCCAGGGACTGAGGAGAGACTCACTAGCCTGTAACCCCCTAGATCCTCCTTTTTGAGGATAGGGGTGATACCTACTTCTGTCCAGCCCTCAGGAAATGCACCTGATTGCTGCAGCCTTTCAAAGGTGAGCAACCTCACAATGACTTCTACCAGCTCCCTCAGCACTCACACATGCATCGCTATCAGGTCCCATGGATTTATGTATGTCCAGTTTGTTTAAATGTTCCCTAACCTGATCCTCCTCTGCTGAGGAGAGGTGTTCCCTGCTTTGCACTTTTCCATTGGTCTCAGGGACCTGGGATTCCTGAAGGCAGGTCTTACCAGTAAAGACCAAAGCAAAGAAGGCAGTGAATTAACTTGGCCTTTTCCTTGTCCTTTGTCACCATTTTTCCTAGTCTTCTGTTTGCTATTGATATACCTGCAGAGGCCCTTCTCATTGTCCTTCCCATCCTTCACAAAATTTCACTCTAGATGAGCTTTAGCTTTTTTTAACACCATTCCTGCACACTCAGACAATGTCTCTATATTTCTTCCAGCAAAAGATTTCTGAAGCAAAGAAGAGTCAGTCTGAAAAAAATGTATAAAAAAGCAAGAAAGCTTTTAACTGAGAGAAACAAAGTGAGAACAAAGCAGTAGTCAGAACCTAGTTTCACAGTGCCAGAAGTTGCCCCGTAACTCTGCAACCTCTGTCTAGAATTGACAGCACATCCTCCCTGTTGGATGTGGTGGGTAGGGGACTAACAGCAAGGATGGGTACACACAAAGTTAAAGCACCTGTATCTCCAACAAGAAGTGCATATAATTAGAGGAACACACACTCCGAGAAAAGGGGTATGTTCTTGTAACTCACTCTTCCTATGGGGAGGAGGGGCTAGGAGGTGGGGTTGTGCAATTAACCATATGAATGTATGTGTGGGGATTAGAAATTTTGGTGATTAGTTATAGAAACATGTTTAGAAATTTGTAGGTGTTTATTAGTATGTTGTGTCTAGTTTTGTGGGTTTTCCATTCTATTGATGACAGTGATCCTGAATATATAGGTAACTCTTTGCCAGTTAATGACATGTTATTAACATATCAATAAGCTGCTTTTATTCTGATAAAAGCTCCAGGTCTGACCTGGTTACAGTGCCCAGGAGACTCTCTACTCCTTGGAAAAGGTTACCAGCAGACCTGGAACCTCTCTCCTTGAACCTACTGAAAACAATCTAGCAAATCCTTCCCCTCACTGCCTGGATGTCTTGGTTGGGTTTTGTCAACTAGCAAAATGAGTCTCTGAGCCAGCAGAGGTGAGAGGAGCTCATTTGATTAACGCCTGCCCAAGGGAGGAAGTAACCAATAATTAAAAAAAATAATAAACTGCCTGCTGATTCTCTTCTTTATGTATGTTGGATATAGTTTTCAGAACTTGTGAAGATAATGGCAAGTCTCTGGCGGAGGGGGGCTCTCAGCCAGGAGAGAGTGGACAGTTCAGGAGGACCATGAATAAGGAAGAAAGGATTACAGTAGCATCTTTTCTTTCCCTTCTTCCCAGTTATTTTGTATCATCAAAGCTATGACCAATACAAGACCCTGCTCCAGAATGCTACAGAGTGGCACCTAACAAACCTGTAGGTAAGAGTGAGTGATGCTAAAAACTTCATTAGTGGTGCTAAGAGCCCYACAAGAATTTACTCTGGTGTCAGCCTTTGAGGTTGGGAATGTGATTATCAGCCAGCCTTGGATTGTTTCAAAGGAGGAAGCTGAAAAATTGAGGAAAAGAAAATCCTGTGTGTACAGTGTGACTTAAGCTGCTGTGGAAACATGTCCTGGCCTGGCAGAAGAAGGTGGGTTGCTCTAGGCCTGCCTTTGATCACCCTTTCCCACTCTTTCCCTCTCTCTGGCACTCACAAACCCCTCAGCTGTTTACCTCATTGATCTAGCTGAAATCTTTACCCTTTCTGTAAGAGTTCGTTCAAGCCAGCTGCGTTCCTTGAGCTGACTCTCTAAAAATTCACATAAGCATCATGATCAGTGAGAGGGACAGGACTAGGAGTGGTGAGAGGATGTAGCTACATATTTTAGATTGGTTGGAAATCTAGGCTGGAATCACATATGAAGTGACAGCCATGACAATTGCTAGCATTCTTGCAGTTCAGGTCTCAAATCTCAGCTCGTAATTCTGTTTTCTCTTGTGTATTGTGTTCAGAAACAGTGTGAATTTTGCACAGAGGCTGACTCCTACACTGTGAGTACATCTGAGCTAGCTGTTCAGACTCCCTTTGCAGTCTGTGATAAAAAGGTGCTTGTAGGAATGATTAGGCATGGTCCACCTCATCTTATGGTGGACACTTATGGAAGGTCTGTCAGACAAGCTGTACTCTACTAATATCCAATTTGCTTTTCCCTGTAAAGAGATCATACTAAGCTCCAAGAAGCATAAGTATATCCATCAAACTGCAAACAGATCTTCCTATCCAACAAACTGCAAACAGATCTTCCTATCCAACTTGCTTAAGCACCTAGACAAAATTGTCCGGTGCTTCTTAGTCATATGGGCAAAATTCAACTTTCATATTGTGACACTACGAATGAATGGAAAAAGTTCATGGAGCATATGATGGCCAAAAGCTATCATCCAGCAGTTTCCTCAAAGATGAAGGTGGGAGGCACAGAGACAGAGAGATCCATGTTTCTCAAACTGCTTGAACTGAGTATTTTGCAGATTTGCTGGTACTCTCCAGGGTAAGGGTGTCTCTTTCTATAAGTGTATACAGTGGTAACCCTTGAATGGATATAACAAATGAGAGTACAGGAAGTTTAACCAAAGCTTTGCTAGACATTCCATGCACTGGACTCAACTTTCCCTGTCTGGTATCAAGAAAGGTATCTGAGATTCTGCACTCTGAAGACAGCTCTTCAAAGATACAAGGTTATCCAGGTCTACCTTGTAGCATGTATATGGTACGCTAGCTTGCTGTGGGCGGATTGGAGCACTGACTTGACCAAGGCGTTGTCACTGTAGGAGACTCCATCTGGCAAGCTTCTGACCCAAGAAGACAGTTCCTGTGAGGGCTGAGATCAAGAGCAAGCATCTTCGGATAGCAGGAACAAGGGTGTATCTGCTTGGTAATCTTATTGGATAAACTTTACAGCCTGTTTGCCTCATGTTTTGAGAGAGTACATGTGTGGGCTTTTTAATCCATCATGTGACTGTCTGACAAGAAGATAGGTATCTAGGAAGATCAGGTGTCTGTAAGGAACTGTCTCTTAATCTGTATGAGTGAAGAGTTAAGCATGTGGACAATGCTTCTCTGACAGAAGTATACCTGAAAGAGTAAGAGCAAATTGATTCCTACCCTGTATCCTCAAAAGGGTAAGGCAAATGCTGTGTCTCATCAATTGGAAGTTGAGCAGGCATAGCTGAATAGACAGAAAAAAGAAAAGGCACTTCAGGTGAGGATCTGGCGACAGTGGTCTGTTAGGCTGTGGATAATCTTACTGGCAGAGAATGAGAGCACTTGCCTCTGTCCAGGTTAGAGATGCAGTTAAAACTCCCTAATACCAGGGACATCACTCTGAGATCTCTTAGATGAAAGATAGCACACCTTATTCAAAAATGTTCCCCCCAACACAGAGGACATGCTGGACCTGCTGCCCAATGGGCTGGAGAMTCTTTCAAAAAAGCTACTACTATGTGTTAGCTGATGAGATGTCCTGGGTAAGAGCGAGAAGAACTGCACTGGGATGGGCTCCTACTTAATCTTCAGAAGCAGAGCAGGTAAGCGCAGGGCTGAGAGGGCTACACAGTAGCCCTAGGATGCTACTGCCAGGCCCTGAAGGGGACTCCAGAGCCCATCCCTGCTCCTGCAGAGGAGCAGGGAATGTCCTCTCTGGGTCCATTCAACCTTGACTCTCCTCTGCTACGAGCCCCATCCCACAGGGATTCTTGCTTTCCCCACCCAACCAATCCTGCACCTCATGGACACTGCACTCTATCCAGGACTTCCTCTTCAGTTTGTTAGAAAGATTATTTACTAGTAGCTATGAAATAAAATACTACAAAGGCTTAACTGCTTACAGAAAAGATCAATGGCACTGGATGGATCAGACTTCATATAATATACTGGATAGATCAGACTTCATATAATGCAACAGTAATGTGAGTATCCTGTAGGGGAAAGGAAGGTCTTAAAATTGACCTCCCTTTGTCCAACTGACCAATACATAGTGTGTAACGTGTCAGAAAGTGGTGTCTGTCTCAAGCTGCACTGTAAGTCAGGGGAGCACGACCAGTCCTCTCTTTTGCCTTAACCAGAGCTCCTGATCTCTGTTACAATAATGTTCCCTTTCTCTTCCAAAACTGTTCTAGTTGACTCTATCCTCTGCTTTCACGCATGTCCATGCATTGCCAATAGAGGAACTTTTGTTTACAGGTTCTGGAAACGTGGGCAACCCAATTTAACCTTTCCAGAAAAATATGTTGCAATTCATGTGAAGAGAAATAGAGACTCCAGCACTTAGAGTAACTGGAACAACATCCTTTGCTTCACAATTTGCCTTCAAATTTGTGAACGGGCAGCCAAATATGTCTGAAGGAAGAAACTCCACTGATCTGGAGGAGCACCCTTAAGAAGGGACAGCTGATGAGGAGCTGATGGAAAGGCTGGACTGAACCTTCGGTATGCCTTGTCTTGCACTATCATGAGACTCCAGCTCGGAAAGACCTCAGTTTCTTGGCTCTCCTCCTAAATTTCTTTCCAAGATGAAGATCAGTCTTGGACAGAAGCCCTCAGGCTGATGTCAAGGATCTTTTGGACCCCTTCCCATCCCTCTTCTTCAGACACAGACCACTAAGTCTTCAGGACTTTCTTTGACTCTTTGTCTAATCATTGTCGAAACAATGAAGAAGAGACCCTCTCTCTGTTTCATATATGGAGATTGGTCCTACAAATCACTGAAGCAGAGTTTGAAAGAAGAGCATTCAATGGAGAGTCCCCCTAAAGGGAATTGCTTATTCGTGTCCTATGTCTAAGGCTTTCTCCTTCCTTCATTTCAGAGCTCCTTGTTGCTTGCTGGCAACCTTCAGCATGTTCTGTGTTCATAAAAAATAAATAAATAAACAGTAAATGTTAATCCTGTTCTTTCCTTGAGGCTGTTTCTGAGTGACCAGTCTGCATGACAATATGGCTGCCACTACTGGTGCTAGAAAGATGTGAACAAATGCTCCTTAACAGGCAGCACATATGTAAATAGATGTCACCTACAGGGGCTGAAAGCTCCTGAAAATTGGAAGTGGAGAAAATGAAGCTAGGAACCCCTAGGAAAGGTTACTGGTTCCCACTTGTCAGGAGAGAAAGGAGAAGGATAAGCAGCTCCAGCTAGAGGATATGTCCTCTTATGGAAGATGCCTGGAAGGGATCTTCCGCCACACCGAAATTCATGGCCTGCCATTTTGGGACCTTTGTGATGCTAGACTGCCAATCTTCTAAGCCTTTAACTCCAGCAATGCCACCACCAAAGTAGAAGTGGTGGTGGTCTCAGCAGGGCCTGCGCCAGCCAACAGACAATAATCACTACTTTGCCAAAGTCCACAATCTTCGATTACTTGTCTGACAGGTCACAGGCTGCCAGAGCAGTCAAAATAGCTCTTTCAGGTTGTCAGCAGCCAGCCTGAGCTCACTGACAGCCTGGAAGAGAACTGAAGAGGAATGCAAGTTCTAGCACTGCACCAGAGCTTTTCCAGTCTCAGAGGCAGCAGGGAAAGAATGGAGAATGTGTGTCTTGTGTCATTCAGTCCTAAGAAGAAGAGCTAAGATATAGCATCCTGAGGGACTGGCTCTGGGGTAGAGGCAGGGTGAGGGGCTAGAGCAGTTTTCATAATTAGGCCTAGCCCTTAACTGCACCCTGTCAGCTCTCACCCCTTCCTAACTTAGACAGACAGTGTGCTTATGTGCCATGGCCCACATAGGCTGATGGTGTTACATTAGGTGGGACAGCATCTTCCTAGCCACCATTTTCCTGTGACCTCGGGGTGTTTCAGGTCCACCAGAGTATGGTGCGGAGCTAGTTTCTCTACCTGATCTTCTCTGATCCGGGTCCCCACCCATGGGGGCCCTTAATATAGAACTGACAACAAGAGGTCTACTTGCTCTAGTAAGCCCAGGCTCACCTGGCTGAAGGGCAGAGGGTATGGAATGACTTCAATGGAAGAAGGAGGCCCTGTTCAAGGGAGGGATATCACTGCTAGAGCTAAATCTTTTCCAGTAGGACTGACAGCAGGGACTATGGGAGCTGCAACTGCAGCAGCAGGAGTGCCTTCACCAGGAGCAGCTGGGACAGATCCTTCCCAAAGGGAAGCTGTTCATCACAGGACGGCAGAGGCTTTCTCTTCCCAGAGATAAGCCTCTTGCAGTTCCTCCAGCTTGCAAGCAGGCACCTCCCTCCAACTCCACAATGTCTTGATTGACTCTGCTGACTGCTCTGGGCCAACCTGGGCAGTTCTAGTAGCTGGTTACAGCTCCAACAGACAGAGACTAGATGGAGGACCCTTAGCACTGTTAGCATGTGTGCTTGACCCTCTCTGACCAATGGAAATAGACTCAGCAGAGTGAGGTGAGAAGTACAAAATAATGCTTGACTATGGGGCTGGATGAGGAAGGCCAGAAGCCAGCCAAAAGTATTTAGGGCTGGGAGTTATTCTTACAGTTTTCATGTTTATTGCCTTCTGGAGGGTAGACTGCTCTGACTGGCTTCTATTACAAATGTCTTCTGTGAACACTGCAGACAACAGGGTCTTATTGGTGCTGGAGGTCTGGCTGTACTGGACAGAAATCATGGGCTGGAGCCCTTTAATTTCCATCCTAGTCAAATTCTTTATTTCTGTGATGATTTCTAGGTACATCTAAGAAATTGGCCTGTATTTCATATTCCTTCTCTTGTCATACATATTTCCCTCCAAGAGTGACCAGTTAGAAGAGTTTTTTTTATATGTATCTCTGTGGAATGATTTCAGACATACTGTAAAGAGAGTGCCTGACATGACTCTCCTGTATTATTTCTATGTCTCCATGGGGACTCACTTCAGAGTAATTCCTAGCCAACACCCAAGAACAACATCTTGTTGTACTTTTGAGACTTTAGAAATATTTTCTACCCCCTCTCTCTATCTCTTGCTCCCACCCCCCGCAACACATACATTCAAACATAACGCAGATGTCACTCACTTTTCTCTGAATGCTAGAATCTCTACTATTCTGGGGAAGTGAACAGAGTGTTCTCCAGAGGGAGAGGGCAGGTGACCACAGTACATAAGGGAGAGAACAAAGGGGAGAAGACAGCATGGCAAGCAGTGACCTGGACCCAGAAGCATATGGGAAATATGCTGTAGCCAGTAGTCATATGCATCTGTCAGCTTTTTCCCTCTGCTTTGCTACCTGGCAGAGGTGTGGATGAGCCTTGGAAAAGCAGTGGTAAACTTGAGAGTCCAGAAGTCTCAATCCAGGTTCATGTGTCCCCTTCTTCATTGGGCAAACAGCCACTGCTGGGCATGGAGAGAATTGAGCAGGGCAAGGAGAGAGCCTTGGGAAGATATTCAAGATTTGTAGCGGCTGAGATAGATATTGCCAGGTGAGGGAGGAAGGGGCAAGGCAATGATATAAGTGGGAAAGCTTGGCAGAGCTACAGTGCTGGAGATTGAAGATCCCGACAGTAAATACTTAGACAACACTGCAGATCACACTTATCTCCCAGAAACCCCTCCTCTTGGATCTGTACCTAAGGCCCATATGAGGGTATGATATGGTACCCTGTCACACTTTGTTCCCACAGATATTGTAGTTGTCCATGGTCACTCACACAGCACACTCCTCATGGGCACAAAGGCAAAATCCTTCAAAATGTGACCAGTATAGCCCCAGTCAGCATGCGAAAGGTCTCATGGCTGCATGCACAGGGGAGTTCTGAGGCAAATGACTGGTCAGGATAGGAAGGCAGAGAGCACCTGATGTGGAGTAAACACAGAGATATCTCGTATGCCTGACAGGTATTTGGCTACTGCTAGTAACCAATGTCTTGAGGAATGTGAGGGGCCTGGGGTTGTGATGCCAGAAACTGTAGGACAAGTGACTTTTATCACTTTTAAAGGCCTTGAACAAGTGCATAGGCTCTCAGGACATGAATAGCTTGTAGAGAGTGATTTGGTTAACCTTTGGACTGCACCATGGCAATCCTTGACTGCTTCCCTTCCTCATCCTTGCTCCACTGGCCATCACTCTGCTGTTTTTGCTCCAAACACTGGATCCCACACTATGAACAGCAGGAGCTACCATCAACTAATGTTTTCTGAGCTACGAGGAAGATGCTGAGCATTAGCTCAGGGGCAGAATGCACCCTCAGTAAGTTTGCTGATGATACAAAACTGGGAGGAGTGGCTGATACACCAGAAGACTGTGCCATTCAGAGGGACCTCAACAGGCTGGAAACCAATCAGAAAGCCCACTCTAGAAGGACGTCCTGGGAATACATCTCATTTCTCTGCATATGTGCATATTCCTCCTGCATAAAAAAGCATAATCAGGTCTCCCTGCTCCCTCAATCTTGCACTTCTCCAGGAGTCCTTCAGATAAGGTTTAGAGGAGCACTCTCACTCTGTCAATCTTTTAGAGGTTTCCTAGTGGGAATATTGTGGAGGGGTTGGTGATGTGCCCTGCTGGTTACACCCCACCTACTTAGCCAGCAACCTAGGGAGAACGTGAGGTCAGTTTTCTTTCTGTTGCCGGCAAGTGCAGTGCTCACAGATGTGATCCTCAGTAAGAGATGGAAAGAAAATGCCTGCCATCATTATACGGAGAGAGAGGAGTAAAAACTACTGTGGTGTGACCAATGCAGGTACTATCATCTGGCTTGTAGGATCATATGGGAGAGGAGTGGTGGTGCAGGATCTGTTGCAGTAATACCGTACCCACCTGCTTAAGAAAATTCTCCATTGCCTTGGTGAACACTGCCATCCAAAGTGCTGCCTTACCTTCCTTCCCTCTTGCTCAGGGGAGTGACACCAAGTCCTCTGAGAGATCACAGCTATTAGTGCTGACATTGCTTCATTAGGGGATATATAAAGGCATCAATGTTCATGATTCTTATGGTCAGGCTTGTTAATTACAGCTGTCCACTGTTTCTGCTACTGTTTATGTTTAGTTATGACAGCTGATTCCTCTTTACAGGATACACATGATTGTCTGCAATAAATGATGATCCTCACTAAGCCACATGATGAAATGAAGGAAAATGTATGCTTTTTTTTTTACAACATCCACTGTCTCTTTTTTAATCACTTTTCCACGAGAATTTCCTCCAAGGATCTCTACTCTTTTTTTGCATGAAACAAGAATTTCCTTCTTTTCCTCTCACTTATTATTTCTTTTATCCAGGATTGGATCAGCTAATACGAATGTTACCACCACTCTGGTCTGGCCAGACTACCAAGGATTCCTGTTGCAAGGAAAATTTGTATATATTCCCTACCTTAAATGGCTCATCATCTGTCACGTGGTGGCTGAACTATTCTAGTTAAATCTTTAAGTCTCAGTGTTTGCATTGCACAAGAAGACAGTGGAGACAGGAGATGCCCAAGGCAGCAGCATGTTGTGGGACAGTGTATTGTTTACGCACTTGCAGCCTTCTGCAGGAGCTTTGTAACTCTGGTTAGGATATCATCTGAAGAAATTCCCACTCTGGCATCTCATTCCTGCCTCTGAAGTGTGTTAGCTGTTCCTTCTGTGATGTTGATATAATTTTCTGTGTGCTATGGTGTACCCTGGATCACCCAAAAAAAAAAAAAACTCTGTCAGAAATAACCTTTTTTCTTTCTTTTTTTTTTTAATGTAGAGGAAAAACAATCCATTCTTCTCACAGATTGCTTTCATTAAATATAAAAAGTATCAGCACCACACAATAAGGTCTGAGCTGTGGAAGGCAGAGGGGAGAACCATATGGTGAGAATGTTGAAGAAAAAGCAAAAAAAATGTGGAGGATAAGTCAAAACTACTTATGCATTCTTTGCCAGGGAAGCCAATTATCATACAATGTTGCCCTAATCTGCTGGAAGGCATACAGTCAGCCAAAGATTTTACAGGAGAATAAAAGAACCTATGATAAAGGTAGTCTTGAGATACTGATGCCAATACGAACAGGTCAGTCAGAAAGTCAGTAGTTAACACTTTCGTAGCTGCAAACATTTGTTTTCATAACTTGAGACATAATTGATTCAAGAGACTATATTCAAGAGACTATTGATTAATCAACACACTACTAAGAAACTAATCAACCAATTGAAAGATCAATAAATAATTAATAACTAATGAACACACTAGTAATATCAGTTCACAGTTCTATCATTTTTCACAGTTACATGTTGTTACGCAGCTACAGTTTAGCACTCTTGAATCTTATTAATTACATACAGCTGCTTTTAAATTACACTTCCATTCTCCTTCTATTTATCTTCCCACATCATTTAGTTTTAGGATGCATTTCTATCCCAATATTTGCTCTACTCTCCCACATCAAGTCTTTCAGACATAGAATCTATAGAGAGACTGGTGACTTGTCAAAAAGTGTTCCTGGCAGTATTCCTCTGGATTTGGGTCCTCAGGTCAGCTTCTGTACTGTCTGTAGGTGTTCATATTCCTGCCATTGGAAGATTTGCCCTCTTGAGCTCTTTGATTTTATACGTAATTCTCCATTTTTTTCCCCACATATTTGGATGCACCTTTTGCCACTGTTATAGTGGTCACGTATTGTTTATCTATGTCACACACTGTCTAAGACAAGTAGTTCAACCCTAGCCTTTATACATCTACTCGGTTACAAATAAATACAAATACTTTCCTATCTTATATGTGGTTCACATACCAAAGCAACATGTTTTTCACATTCTCTTTTTTGTGCTTACACAAATCTTTGCTCTCTCTTAACTGCTTAATTATAAATCATATCCCTTGTCATGAGGAAGGGCTGAAAGAGATGGAACTCTTTTGCCTGGAGAAGAGAAGGCTGTTGGGGGGGATCCAATCAATGCATTTAAATATGTGATGGAAGGATGTAAAGAAGACGGTGCCAGACTCTTGTCAGTGATATCCAGTGACAGGAAAACAGGCAGTGGGCACAAACTGAAATACAGGAAATTCCACCTGAACATAAGAAAAGACTTTTTCACTGTAAGAGTTGTTGAACACTGAAACAGGTTGCCCCAAAATAGTGTAGAGGCTCCATCCTTAGAGATATTGAAAACCAGTCTGGATATGGTCCTGAAGAACCTGCTGTAGGTGACCATGATTGAGCAGAGGAGATGAACCAGATTATCTCCAGAGGTCTCTTCCAACCCCAATTATTCTGTTACATGCTTCTGGAGAATAGTAGGAGTAATTAACTGCATGAGGTGAGAACTTGAAGTCTTACATTGTAAAGGTCTCCTACACAGCAGAGTTGCCTCAGATATGAACTCTGCCCTACCTCTGCACTCTGATCCTACACACTGCTGCATTGCCCCACACACCGACTATTTGAGAATGAGACAGTTGCTCTTCGAACAGGGCAACTCGGGTGTGAAGGGGTTGGAGAGGAACAGAGAAAACAATTCGTAGTTAAGATCTGCCCTAAGCAGGTAAGGAGAAAGAATCTGAAGGTCTTAGTTTGTCAAATTTGACCCTGAGCTCAGATGCTAAAGGCAGTTGTGTGGTACCCAGCAAGTACCAGTCAAAGAATAAGTACCAGAAGCAGCATGGCATCAGACTGCTGTCGAAGTAGTATGTGAATTAAGCACTTTATTTTTATATATATGTGCTTTGTATGTATATATATGTTTTATATAGAAAAAACATATATATATAATGCTTTATATACAAACATTATATTTTTATATATATGTATATGTAAAACATAAAGGGATTTCTTGATCAAGCAGCTAACTGATGCTCTGTCACAGATCTGAAAGTAGCCATGAAGGCCTAAGTGGACTTTGGCAGAAGAATCTTGATGGTGGGAAAATATTTTGCCAAAGCAGTGCAGCTGAGGTAGTTGCTGGATATGATGCTTTCTTAGCTACAGCTTATCTACTGTAAGAGTTCACTATGAAGCTGTGCTGCTATTTGGTACCTTTCATGAATCATAGAGTACTTTAGGTGGGATGGCACATCTGGAGGTATCTATCCCAACCTCCTGCTAACAGCAAGACTAAATTCAATGCTAGATGAGGTTACTTAGGTCCTTTTCCTGTTAAGCTGGTCAGTCCCAAGTAATGGATATTCCACAGTCCCTGTGGGCACCTGTTCCAGTGCTGCTCCACTCTCAGGGGAAGATTTTTTTTCTCATATCTATTCCACATTTCCTTTCCTTAGTCATGCAACCCATGATCAAAACTCCTTTTGCTTCTCTCTAGCGTACTGACTTGGTAGGATGCAAGGGAATGTGTGGGGTTAATGAGCTCATGAAGAAGGAATATCCAGTCTGTGCCTTCTTAAATCTTTTTACACTGAACCATCAATACATATTTATAGAGTGGCCAAATCTGTTCACCAATTAAATTTGAGGCTGCTTTTCAATCATCTCGGGTAATACGTTACTTCAGACTTTCACTGTGCCAGTTGCTCAGTGGCTCAGAACTAAAACTACTGGATAAAACTGTTTTCAGCCACATGGTCAAACTAAATATCTGTGATACAACTGAGTTTAATTCTCCTGCTATAAGGATCCAACTTAAAATCAAATATTTGTTAGAGAAAAGATCACTTCTGACCAAGGACTGGGAGCTTTGGGGATGTGTGTATGTGGGCAGGGTGGCAGTATTTCTTGACTGGAAAAGGGACTACAAGGCAGGAGTGGGGGTACTGTCAGAGCTCTGTGAGAAGCCCAGAGCTAGAATAGTGGGTCGTCCACAAGGAAGATCCATAAAGGCTTCTTAGATTGCAAAAAAAAAAAAAAAAAAAAAAAAAAAAAAAAAAAAAAAAAAAAAAAAAAAAAAAAAAAAAAAAAAAAGGCAGAAATGCAGCCATTTGAACGGGAGAATGCCACAGAGCAGTGCTGAACCTAAGGATCTGGATGAGCAGAGTGAACAATATTGTTGCATTCCCTGGGGAAACAGCCCACTGCTGATCCCTAACAGTGTGAAGGGATACTGTCTTTAATTACAGAGTAGTTCAGCACAGTAGGAACAGATTAGTAGTTGGCACAAAGGGTCCTCATGTCTCTGTCATTTCCTGTTCAAAGCTGTTGGATCAACAGCATTCACACAGAAGCTGCTAAATTTGACAGTTAGACAAACTCACTTGCCTTGCATTACTTCTCTAGCAAATTTGTGTTAAACCACACCTTCCCCAGAACACTTTTGGATAAATTCATAAGCAGTTTCTGCATTGCAGGTTGGCCCTCCTACATTGCCACATCTTCAGTGTTTGAATTTCACTTTAAGAATACTGTTTGGCTTTTGATTTCAATATGGTGAACATGGCCACCTCAGCCTCTCTTCTTCTGGCATAATAAAAGCTGGGATACAGACCATCCCAAACCCTCTTTCACCAGATTTTTTTCAAGAGAGGATCAGGGTGCTCTTTCTTGCTCTAGACTCTCACCCAAGAGCTCCAACAAATCCTTCACAGATTAATTCCCAGAGTGTCAGAAATGTGACAAGTTCTCAAGGAAAAGCAGGCAGCATTGTCAGTTCCTGTTTTTATTCTGGTACATTATTCCATTCACATACATAACAACTCACTTCTTCCTGTCTGTATAAGTACCTTCAGATACCAACCTCTGCAAGGAGGAAATGTCCTTGCATCAAAAGGGAATTATGAGCATATTACAAAGCTGTATTCAGTGAAGGATGGGAAGCAACTCAGCCTCTCAATCATTTAGAACACTTTCCTTTCCTCATCATGACAGGAGTTGATAGTTTCTCCCAACACGCTTCTCTGTTAGAGCAGAAAGACTTCATTTTGAGAAAGGCAAGTGATGTTTTTCACATATGCATTAGTGTCTTTCATACAGGCATCAGCTGCACACATGCCTGGCATCACCTTCAGCCCTGCTCATCTACAGGGTAGCCTGACAGTTTCCATCATAGGCGATACATGCATTGCAATGTGGTGTAACTAGTAGCTCTAGTCTGTCTAGCCTTCTCTAGGTCTAGTTTCTGCCCAGACCAGTGCAGTAGTTCACTTCTTTGCTGGCTGTGGCAGGTACTTGTAGCCAATCAGAAAAGCAAATCCTGATGAAAGATGAATTCCATTGACCCATGAGACAGACCCTACACATGGAGAGATCAATGTTTTAACCTGCTCTGTGTGTGGGTTGATATGCCCCAAAGTCAAAGCAAAGGACAGAGGTGGTTATCCCTTTGTTTTCTGCTAATAGGACGTGCTTTGAAAACTGGAGTTCAAGGAATCACAATTTGGAACTTCTCAGAAGGGTCTGCAAAAACTGTAGGTCATGATCTTCTAGCATAAAGAACTGCACTGAGGCTGCAGTAGCTCTAATTCAGACCTCAGTGGGACAAAGGTGTATTGAACACACAGAAATCAAGAGGCTGGCTTAACTTCTCTGATAGTGCTAAACACAAAGAGCCCTTCAATTCCATGGACTGCTGCTGCATATGGACTTCTAGGGCTGATAGTCTCTCGCTCCTCCTCCACAACTAAGAAGGTTGTGGGGAAAACACTTACAAATAAGAACAGAGGTCTCTGTCCATCACATGATTTCAGAATCTTGGAAACAGGGAGAAATAAAAAAATAGCATATRATATTAGTCACGAGGCTGAGACATGAAAAACCTCAAGTGAAAAAGGAGCAGAAGTTGCTGTGATGGCCCTTGAGGCCAGTCGTTAGGCCCTGAAAGGCTGATGTGAGGTTGGGTCAACTCCAACTCTGAAAAAGCAGTAGCACAGCAACCTTTTATATTGCTTCATTGGATCATCTGACCAACAGGGAAGAGTTAGCCAGCTACTAGGAAAAGCAGTTGGCTCCCCTTTAGTGACCATCCCCAATCCTTAAAGAAGGGTACCAAATTCTTCTTCACTAGCTGAGGAAACATTTCTGTCCCCAGATTCATTTTTGAATCATTATCTGGGAGCATAAACATATTTTGGGGTTCAGAAAACATTTCAGTGAAGGCTTTCCATCCAAAGGACTCTCACAGCTATGAATCAGAAGAGAAATAGTCCTCCTACTTAGTTCTGTTATACACAGATGAGGACTGGTCATATTGATTTGTGGAGTTCTATGTTTGTTCTTCGACAAATATATTATTGCCTGGAAACTAATATTCAGCAGATAGAGAGATAAAATGGGGTGAGGGGTCAACTTGTTGCAGAAAGCAAGGAAAAGGACAGAAGCAGCTCTGCATTAAAATGATCAACTTGCAAATCTGTTTGCATTCTAGTCAAAAGTTTAATTTTCCTGCAGATTACCTGCAAGTAGGTCTTCAGTGAAGTAAATACTTCCCAATCCAACAGCTATGCTCCACTTTTAATGTAATCCTGAATTCTCTCTGTAARTTGTACCACATAAGGAGTTGTACTACATAAGATATTGTGGGCCTTAGCTCCTGGGATGCCAAACACAGTCTCATTCACACAAACAGACCAGAGGTTGCAGGTGGCTTCAGTGGTGTGAGGAGGAAACTCYCATTTAGATTGGTGCTGGTTGTAGCTCGGCTCTTGAATGGCACCCCAAAGGCCATTGAATCCGCGGAACTGTGCTTCTACCGTCTCTGTCGCTGACTCCAAATGATGCATGACTGGATATCCAGCACACATCCAACCTGCAAGGAAGGTAAAATACAGTTTTGCAAATCTGCCTGGGAAAGGTGCTGGGATGGAATACCACAATAAGAAAAATACAATTAATTCTCTTTATGTTAATTCATCCTTTGAATTGTATGTCATATGGATACTGTTCATGGTGTGCTTCAACTCTCTGTCCTATTAAATGTTTCAATCACAAGCAAAATATTACACATGTACCTTGCATGTTATTCTGCTCCTTCCCCACTCCCCAGCACTGCCCAAAGCAAAGGACCAAAAAAATGCCAAATGGCTCTTGACATGCATAGCCTCAGAAGCAATAGGAAATTTATCTGGAGGTGTATAGGAAAATGTAGAAGAATTTCAGAGAGATAGGTGATGGAAGCTAGCCAGACTGTTCCATGGGAAAGGGAGCATCAACAGGGCATGTTGACCCATAGCCATGGTTAGCCAGCTGGACCTCTGCCAGGGTGGCGCTACACCTGGGCTTTGAATTGAGATTAATGATGAGCTCAATATGTGTACTGCGCATGTGTATAGTACATAAAAACTCTTATAGTGCACCCCCAATGTTCCTCACCATGGACTGATGCTCAGTTGTGCTTTGGATTCCCCTGTGCCTTTATTGCCTCGATTGGGAAACTTCTGGGGAACCTCCACTTAGATACAGAGGTGATAAATACTCGGTATTGTCCATAGTGTACCCTGTGCTTGTGTAGCTGTCCCTGCTAAGGGTAAGGCCATGTCCTCCCCTCACCCTTACAGGATGTAACTGTATTTTAAAGAACCAGTGGGCAGATCCTGAGATTCTGGCTGGAAGTCAATTATTTCTCCTGATGCTGTAAAGGGTTGATGATGCACGTTCTTTTTAGTATCAAGCCACTTTAAAGATTGTTCAGACTCACTTATGCTGGGATTATGGACAGAGATTGATTCCTAAGTGAAAGTCCTATCAAAATACTTTCCAGAGTGAGTTTATGGAAAGGCTTTCCTGGGGCATTATTTTTTCTGAGGTCTTCTCCATACACAGCCATAAAAAATGCAGGAAAATGTGGGCAAGTCAGTAACACAGAAATACTCCTATCCCACCTGTAGTTAGGATATTGGCACTACTTACCAAGCCTGAAGAATGGAGTCTGCACCCCTCTTTAATTGTGAACAGATATTTGGCCTAGTGTGTTTTGCTTTTGCACTATAATGTATATAAGGCCACCCCACGGACTAGAGATTGGTTGTCTCAACTTTAAACTTATTCACTACTGCAGGTAGGTGTTGCAGCGCCTCAGCATGGCTGAGGTCAACAGAGTGACAGACTGGAGGAGAAACAACTGCCATCTAAAGGCACTGCAGCTCTGACAGACTTGGGTAGTTCTAAATATTTACAAACCAAGTATTTTTGTAGCTACCACAGAAAACAAGATATTATTTTTTTAGCAAGGAAAGGCAATAGCATGCTACCATATGGAACATTATTCCTCACAAAGGTACAGACATCAAAAGGACTCACTTGAAAGCATAAAAGAATTCAAGGGTAGAATCAAGCCATATGAAGAAGAAAAAGGAAATGCTGGATCAGTTGCCAGAGGAAAGCAGAATTCTCTTTTTACAGCACTGATCAAAAAGAGAGATTTTACTCGTTTTAAAGTACTTTCAAAGTTACTTGGTGGTTTGCCTCTTTTTAGTGCACCCCCTCCACACACACACCAGCACAATTGCAGATGTCATGGGGAAAAGCAAAGCATGAGGAGAGCTTACCCTGACATGAAATGGGAAAGGAGAAAGGAAGCTGGGGAAAGGCACAGTGTCCCCATTTATAATAATTGATCCGCCCTCCACTTATCCTGTGAAAAAGGAGGGCCAGCCATCAATAGCTGAAGTCCTGTGAATCTCTGATTCACAGACCAGCCTTGCCCAGAGTTTCTCCTACTGTTGGCCCTTTAAAGATGAAAAAAAAACCTCCTATGAAATAATATTGTTTCGAAGACCATATCCATTGCAGTGCTTATGTCTCTCTTCTTACTATCAGGTAGAGGCTGTTTTCAGGATCAGGATATAAACCCAACAAAAATAAACATTTTCTGTAGTGTGGTTATTCCTATGTTGTGATGACAAAGGTCATCTTGATTGGAGAGCTTGAAATAAGACAGGATGACAGCAGAATATTTCAAGGTAGGCAAGACATTCTTTATAGGGGGCAGAAACATCTTAATCACACAGAATCACAGAATGGGTTGGAAGGGACCTCTGGAGATCATCTAGTCCAACCTCCCTGCTCAAATAGGATCACTTATTTGGTGATGCGTGTTAGACATGATCTCGTCCAGGTGGGTTTTGAATATCTCTGGAGAAGAAGACTCTACAGCCTCTCCAGGCAACCTGTTCCAGTGCTCCGTCACTCTCACAGTAAAGAAGTTCTTCCTCATATTCAGGCAGAACTTCCTGTGTTTCAGTTTGTGCCCCTTGCCTCTTGTCCTGTTTCATGGCACTACTGAAAAGAGCCTGGCCCCAGTCTCAATAGTCTCTTCTAGATAGGCAAATTTTGATCTTGTTACTTTTCATCCTATTCACTGTGAATATGGGGTTTATTTCCTTCATTTTGACAGCAACAGTACAGATATTTGTCACTTGCGACCTCTGCCTTCTCTAGGAGAATGGAGGAGAGCACATAGGAAGTGAAACTAACATGGAATGGCCATAGCATAGAGCAAGTAAAAATCRGAGGTAGGTCTGTTACAGCCATCCAGGGGAGTAATTTTTTTCAAGACAGAAGTGAGAGCATATAGTTTGGGGAATGCATGAAGAGGATTAGAATAACAGAAACTCGAGGAGGAATTGCTTGTGGTTCACGTCTCAGTAAGCCTGAGACAAACTTCAAACAAATGAGAATGGGAGCAAAGGAAGTTCTTCTGACTCTAGCAAAGAAACAAATGAAAATGTTAACCATCAGGTTAGTTGCAACAACAGAAACATGAAACTGCAGACTTGCTGTTCTGGGAGGAGTATAAAGTCCAGTGCTTGTCCATGCTTCTGGACCTTAAAAAAAAAAAAAGAAAAAAAGAGGGAAAAAAAAAGCATTATCAAGATACAAACATGTAAATCATATGTTAGTCTCCAAGTTACAGATAAAACTCATCAACAGTTTCTATTCTAATTCATTTCTTTTCTGAAGCTTTCACCTTTGGAACTGAATCTTTCCACATTTGATCAACAGCTAATGCTGAACTTTTTTGAAATGTTTGTATTTATACCAATTTATCAAGGAATTAAGAAAAGGCACTGAAATCTCAAACTAAACTAACCAAAGCCTGCCCCATCCTTACCTCACCTGGATGAATTTGCTGTCAAGGTGACCTTCCTGTTAAAACTTAAAAACAAAATAAAAAAGCCTCGAACCACACAAGTGATGCTTGTTTCAGAAAAGAATGCAAGACAATCTCCAAACGTAACTTATTATTTTAAATGTCCTATAAACATCCCATAACAGGCTGGGTTTTTTCTTTTCAGAAAAGCTCTCCTCAAGCAAGATAAAACACAATCCCCAGGTAATTAAATCTTTGTATAAATTTTGACAAAGAGCAGCAGTGATGCTTCACTTCAACTAATAAATTAAACACCCTCCCCTAGAAGCATTTGTGGACYGTGAGAGACTATTCCCCTATTATATAACCAAAAATTCATCCATCAGCTGACCAAAACTGCTCTTATCAAATGGCCAGCTTTGGATCATAGTACATCATAGTACAGAGGCACTTCTGGTTACATAGTGGACATGAGATTCCAGAAAAAAGAAAGGGAGGGAGAGAGTAAAGAGCAGATCAAATCAATTATTCTGGTCAACCTGGTTCCAGCCCACAGTTTGGGTGCTGTTGAAAAAAAGATATGGAAAAATATCTCCTACTTTCATTTTTTTCCATCAGTCTGAACAGTTACAGTTGGGGAACACAATGATTTCTGGAAGATTTGATCGGGAGTAGATATTTGGTTTTGTATGTCAGAGAAGTTGTAGAGTTCTGTGGCTATATTGATTTAAACTACTTCTTCACAGCTGCCTTTGACTGAGCTGTCAGCACAAACATCAGGAATCCCCTGGGAAAGTACAAGCTCAGTCATCTCCTTTCAAATAGATCAGATAGGCAGGGAGTTGCGCATGGAGATCTTTAGGAGCACAGTTGAGTCGTGTGCTAGTTTCTTGAGCCAGGATAAATATGGTGGCTTGAGAGCTTCTTATAGTTTTGTTGAAATTCAGAGAGTGCCTTGCAAAAATGGTATTGTGAGGAAACCTCAGCAGAACGTAAGACTAGCTGACTTGGTACTGGGATGTTATCTCCTAAGATACTGACTTCAAACTTGTACAATATTTTGTTGCTAGGGAACTCAGTAATGGCATTTTGATCAGCATTCCCTGCAGCCTGGGATCATGCCTGTTTTCCAACCAGCATAAAACAGCTTCTTGAAACAAACTCATGGATCTTCTCCACCTCCTCATCACTTTAGACTCTGYAGCAGTACACACTCAGTTTTTTCTTAAGATCTATTAGCTGACATGGGATCTTCTCCTAGCTTCTCCACTAGGAGAATGAAAAGGTCCTGTAGCTTACCAGTAATGTCAGCTGGTCCTCCCTATCCTGCATCAAGCCAACCAAAGGTATTAATGATACAGCTTTTCATTGCTGCTGCTTTGAAATAGTTTTGAAAATGGGGTATCACAGTGCAGCCTCTGCAGTGAGCAGCTGCAAGGAATGCCTGGTGGGAGTCATTGAGAGAAATGCTAATGCACCATGGCTGAGTAGGTGGGAGGGGATACTGCCTACTTCTATTTGAATTCACTCTATTCTTGAATTGAGTCATTCCCTTCAAAAGAACTTCTAAATTCTTTTTTCACATCCAATCCATATCTGGAAAACAAAAACAAATCCTTGTCATCCAGACTGATTTATAAAAGCTGAAATACGTATTTACCTTTCCACTGTTCTGGGTGATACAGCCATTAATTTCTACTAACATTCCTTGTTTCAAGAAGTTGTCAAAACAAATATGCTAACTCTTTCAAAAAAGACTTCAAGGTTAACCTAACAGATGTCAATGAAGTGACAGCTATGTTAAAATCACAGGAATTACCAGCTTTCCTTACACATGACATAAAATAAATTCCAGGTGTGCTGTGGGGAAATCCTCACACATGCACATAGGCAAGAAGAGTGCTATTTTCTTGTGACTCAGGTTATATCCACCTGGAAAAGGGTAGGATGTTACCATCTTCAGCAAAAAGTAGCAAGAAGAACTTCTGTAGCAAGAAGTTACTGCCTTTAGGGCAAAACACCCATAACAGATCAAGCAAGCACTTCCTAATCTGCTTCAGTGCTAAATCAGAATTGTACCTCAAAACTTTCTCAACAGTGGCTTAAACTAATCCAGTTCATTTTGCTCTCGAGAAGACTAGGGGAACTGACACACCATGTTCAAGAGCCTCATCTTTAAGGCAGTGACCTTCAGTCATGGGATGAATGGAAAGCAGGTACTAAGCTGTTAAAACTGGGTAGTTGTCTGCAAAGTTGTAGATGTCATCTGCTCTCTTACTTGTCTCTTTACCACAAGTTTCAGCCTAAACCTAGCCTCCACTGCCTGCCTGCTTGTCTATCATGAGACATAAAGATAATTTTTCTTTCCCTGACAGTTGTCAAACACTGGAACAGATGCCAAGAGAGGCTGTGGAATCTCTGTCCTTGATGATATTGAGTACTTGACTGGAAAAAGCCTGGAGAGACCTAATCTCTCCAGGTTGGACTAGATGACCTCCACAGATCCCTTCTAACCTAGAATATTCCATGATTCAAGTTTCTATCAGCAGTTTCTAAATGTATTGGCTGTGCAGCACTCGTAAAAAGACTCTATGAAAACAATAGCTTGTTTCTTCAGTCGACTTGCTTCCTGAGCATTGCTAGAGCTGAGGTTTTTTATTACAATATGACTTATTATTCTTGTCAGCCTGCCAAGCCAAAAGGGCTCTGAGATAGAGATGAAGCTGGAATGTATTCTTCCATATGCAATACCAAGCACTGTAAACTCAACTACAGAGCTTCAAATTCCTACCTCATTTATACCTCTGTGCCCTCCAGTAAATATCTACTCGTAACGTAAGGTGTCCACCAGCTGAGAAAACTCTCTGAAGAATTATCATCACTAGCAAGGACTTGTGACAAAAAAGGAAGCACTTTAATAGCAACACTGGGCAGGAAAGGACAGCCTACCCTACTGAGTCTAGTTCCCTCAGGTTCCACACATCTACACAGTACATTGTTAATCATTAATCCAGTGTGGATTGCATGAAAGATCGTGGAGCCAATATGGACAATATCCAAACATCATAGCTCCACAGAACATCTCCCCCGTGCTTCTCCTACAACATAGGTAAGGTACATGCTACAAAAGCCATAAAAATGACACCACGCCACAGGCATGAGTAGGAAAGATTAAGGGCATCCTTTGCACCCCAGGTCTTGCATAAGGAAGGATTTAAATACCTGAGGAAGTCATACCACAGCTGTACCATTGACAGAGTGGAAAAACAAAAGTGCCATAGTGCTTCACAGCAGACCCAGACAACAGTTTCTTCCTGGATGCTGATCTATTGATCTCTTGAAACATGGAATATGTATCACCTGGAACATGGAGCACAYGAGCCAAGGTTCTCAGTAATCTCTAGAAGCACCTTCACCTCCTTGAACACCCATCTCTATCCATAGCCATTTCCCTTGGTGGGCAGGGAGCAGAGACTTTTTCTTGTTCCAGCAGGCCAATAGCATAAAACCCAAAGCAGAGTATTCATTAAATATAATCTAAAGATAGTGCAGATAAACATTTAAGATACTGACTGGGTGATCAGAGGACTCTTCGACATTGCTTTGGACAGTGTAAATGTGCCAATCACTCTCTCAATGCTTGTTAAATACACACCAGCCACACTTGTCACCTGGTTCCCAGGAAATTCAAACAGCACCTTCTCCTTGCCATGTTGACTAGCCCAGTACCAGGCCTGGCCTCCAATGAGCAGGCCCCCACCTTCCTTTACAAAGTGAATCAGGTTCTTTGCATGAGTACTGTCATGCAAACTGTCATAGGCATCCATACAATACACCCCCACAGGGCTGCTGAGCTCTGCCCCTGCCTGTACTTTGGTGCCAGCCCTGAGGAGCAGCTGGGAGAGGGAATCCAAATAATGATGGACACCAACCAGGGCACCAGGGGAAGGCTTAAGCCAGTCCACAGCATTTCTGAGGAAAAAGGAAAACTTGGAGTCCTTCAAGATTTCATCATGAGAAATAACCAGCCTTTTGCTCATCCCATAACAAGTTGCTGCAATTAGCACTTGACCATTGGTACGCACCAGCACTGGCTTGGCTTTAGAGATAAAGTGCAACAGCTCACAGGAATTAAAGTTTGTTGTCAGCTCAAACGAATTAACATATTTCATCAGAGAGCCATAGACTGCTTTGGAATATATCTGATATAGCTCATATTAGAGTACTGAAAAAGAAAAAAGGGATGCACTTTTAACCTTAGAATCTACATTTGAAATGTTTAACAGAGACAAGCTAATGAGGTACGTACCAAGTGTGCTATTCTACAGTCCCAGGAAGAGTCTGTATCCATGGATGATGCATAAATCTATAGTGCAGCCATAAGCTGAGCTGGGAAAACATGACAGGAATGAGGAACCTTTGTATTAGCTGCCAGTCATGCAATATATTACCCCAACAGACCTGTTAGGAAACATGAAGTGAAGAAATAACTCCAGTTAAACCTTTCTATAGTCTTCTGCCTATGTGTTCAGATTGTCATGGAACTGTTTTACTATACTAATGTAACTGGAGTTGCAGAAGAAAATTCCAACTCATTTTTTAATTAGAAAATATTGAATCCTTTGAAACTTTGAACTATTAACTTCCCTAAGGTCACCAGCATCAAGGCAAGGTCAGCAAGAGGCAGTAGAAGAACCCGGGAAGTGCTAAGATACTTGTACATATGAACACACCTACCGCAGCAAGTGATTACGTCCCTTCTCACTGCAACTTGGAGGAATCAATTCTCCAGATTCTCCAGATTTCTTCACTTTGAGAGTGATGGAGCACTGGAACACGTTGCMCAGAGAGGCTGTGGAATCTCCTTCTCTGGAGATGTTCAAGGTCTAATCACAAGCTGTTATGTTTCCACACCTCAGTTATAACAGGAATACTCTAGCCTCTTAGGGAGGCAAAGGCTTTCAGTTCTCATTAAGACTGTATGACAGAGGTGGAATGCCATTTTATGTCTGCAGTCAGCATACATTGTACTGAACCCTWAAAAAGTTGTATTGGCTTTAAGGAATATTATTTATACACAGTCTCATAGTGTCTTGACAGTGTTTTTACAATACAGCAAAAATATTAATCCAGTTAAACTATATTAACAAATATAATACAAATTATCCAATTATTGTTAAATCCCAATAATGATACAGTTAAAATTTTTGTACATAGACTACCCACTATCTAATTGTTTCCCCAGTGTTGGGTCCTGTGGGTCAATTGTGCCAGTCTTCTCTTAGAAAAGATGGATTGCTTTGACTCATCAACACCCTGAGTTATTTCCTGGGAGGAGTTCGGTGGAGAGAGAAGTAGGAAGTTCCTCCTCGATCTTCAGTCTTCTCAAGGTTGTTTTTATACTTCTCAAGCAGTTTGTTCCTTATTAGCCCACAGGTCAGTTACAGAATGACTACACGGTAGTGTTAGACCTTTACCAAAATGGAAAATAAGCAGAATGCATATTAAGATATAGGAAATTGTCCTCCCGACCCTTTTTTGATGCTTACAGATTTCTGTAGTTACCTCTAAAACAGCTGCATGACCACTCAAGACAATTACTGGTGAGTCCTGAGCTGTTAAATTAGTAGAAGGCATTTGGCATGCTGCTAGCAAGGGCAGCAGCATATTTACTGGAAGATCAAGCCCCTTTCAAAATATCATTTATGGAGGTCTGAAGAATTAGACAGAGCCTTTTYCAGAGCCGTGGGATGAAGTGCCCATGTTCTGTGCAACCAGTGCAGTCTCACTGTCTCCTGTCCATTTTCCTGACCAGTAGAACAGGACACACTGTGTGCTTGTGGATTTCTATTTCTGATCAGTGTGTCTCTTCTGGGGCTATACTGATGTAGCAGGTTCCACATATCTTTACCTGCCCAGAGAAGAAAATTAACTCACAGGGTAAAGTTGGATTAACAGAATATTTCAGTATTCAGTCCTGCACTGAGTTGCACCTTCTTACCCAAGCTGATGTAGTGATACTCTGGGTGCATTCCTGTATCAGTAAGGGGACAGAGCAGAGACCTAGAGATACGTCCCATTGGCAGAAGAAATAGGGAGTTTCTGCCATATCAGCTGGAACATCAGGCAAGCAGCAACCTTGCTGCTCCCTGACACAGAAAAATCAAAGCTTGACAGTGCTGCAGAGCCTCCCTGGCCATTTTGCTGTGAAGGAAAGTCTCTTGAGCACACAACTTTGGGACAYATGACAAAAGGAAGGCAGTCAAACACAGTTAATTCAAGATACTGGGACCAGGACCTAATCTCATAACATACGACTTCTTATCCTGATCTGGCTGTGGCTAAAYCATTTCATCTTCTACACCTGTTCCATTTGCTTATTTAGACTGTAACCTGGGGGTGCAGGTACTATTTCTTTCTATGTATTTGTACAACATCCAGCACAAGGCCCTCACTTTCACAGGACTTTTTTATGGTCTAAAAATAACAGTGAACATTTGTCAGTTCCTAGGCTGAACCTCATTGATGATTAATTTTTTTTTTCTTTCTAGACTGGTGTTTTGTTTTCTGCCTGGTGGCTTTGGTGAACACTGGAATATTTATTACCTTC
>NW_028185506.1:1796746-1808217 GCF_003343005.1 Rhea americana | reverse complement strand
ACCAGGTCTGTTAATTCCTCAGAGATCACCCACTAAGGATATTTCCTCTGTTTGTTCTAATCAAACTACAGAGGCTGCTGAGCCTTGCAGGTTTAAGAGTAAGAAAAGGCAAAAACAGGCCACTGAGGGCAGAGTAGTTTTACACTCTCGTACATTCTTTAGTGTGAGTTTAACCAGAATAACCTTACCTCAATAACATGAACAGACTTCGGATAAACAGTGTGTTTGGCACTGAAGCTGGACAGAATCTATAGCTATTCATAATAGAATGAAATAAGATTAAAGATAAGGGGCATAGTAAAGACCATAAATGCCAGAGATGGTTTCCTCTAATGCAATCTGGGACTCTTAACTCCCTTCCCAACCCACAGTGCTGCCTGTCAGGTAAGTGCACTCTTGCTCACATGCAGCCCATGAGGGTGGAAAATTCCACTCACACACCCTGTGGCAGTTTCTGGCCTTAGATTTACAGACAAAACTGGGTGCCTCTGTGGTTAGGAACCAGGAGGAGGATGCTTCAGTAGGCAGTGGAGGATGTATCCAGTCCCACATGAATGTTGTCCAATGAAATTCACAAACAGATCAATACCCTAACCTATCCAAACTCAGAATCTGACCCATCATCTTTCTCTTCGGCCTTTTCTCTTTTTCATTTTTGCTCTTAAGTATCTCAAGATCCATTTTACACACTCATGGGGGGAAAAAGAACAGATCATGCCACCCCCAGGTAACAGAACTGGTAAAATTTTGAGCAATTTTCTATGTAAGCAAACTCTTAATCTTTGTTCATAAAGTCAATAGGGATGAAACCTGCTACTGCAGGTAGGATGAGATACAAATCTTTGTACCGTGTAAATTCTTCTGAGTCTCCAAAACAGGGCTAAACTGGTACTGAATCACTGTCTAAGTTAGGACTTCCCTCTGCGTATGTTTTATTGGAGGAACAACTTTATAGCAGTAGTGTATAAAAATGGAAAGAATGCTTGAAGGACAAAGGAAAAAAATAGGCCAATGAATCACAGGAAAATCAGAACTGCATCTGAGCCAGACCAAAAATAAAAAGCAGCTGTAACAAATCTTTGTGTCGCTCCTTTTTAGGTGTTTTTCTTACTGGGCACAGAGACTTGAAAGTAAGACAATACACACAACCTGTGAGTTCACTACAATTATCTTATTTATTGCTGATACACAAGGTGTGAGTTGGGACTAGCATGCTGTTAGGCTAAGCATTAATACCCTCACCAGCCCTGGTGTGGTCAACAGTGTGCTGTACAAGCCAAGAAACTATGAGCTGAGGGAAGTGTTAACTTCCATGGCTGATGCTCCATGTTGCCGAGCTTCTGCCTTCCTCCTCAATGCTCCCTCATGCTGTCATGTCAGTGCCTTTTTTTAACAAAACCTTAATGAATCCATGTGTTAAACCATTATTGACTACAATCAACTCACCTCTTTTTGTTTTTGCTCTCCCATCCTGCATGGTTTGCTCATAGTACCTTGCTCACAGACTGAAGTGAGTGTGACAGGTACAATTCATCACTGACTTGTATCAGATAAAGCTGGATTTTGGGTCAAACAGTAATATAAAGTAGAAAGAAATCAACAGTGTTTCCRTATCAGCTAAGCAGCCTCTGTATGTAAACACTACAAGGTCACTTAATTTCATGATAGTAGGTGCAGAAGTTCTGCATACTTAGAGAGATTAAAGACTAGGAATTTTACAGGCAATCAAATCAGTAGAGAAAATCTTGTATTGCTAAGATCATGCATTCATGAAGGATACAACATTACGAAGGCTACTATCTTCTTATGGATCCATATGGAGCCATATGCTATTTTCATTGTCCTTGAGACTGCTCCAGTGACTGACCCACCCTGAAAACTTCAATTTCAGCAGAAAAAGGTTCTGCAGGAACTAAATCCACCCAGCATTAAATTCCCCCTGAGGTGAAGAACCCATCATAAGGCTCATGCATTATTTAACTCTTCAGGAGATAGCTTAAATGGGAGCTAAACAGCACATAGGTTTCTGCTGAGTTTCTACCAGGGTTGGCTTTTATTCTAAGCCAACAAAAAACTAAAGAATTCAGGGTAAAGCATATCATACAGCATACAAGGAGAAAATGACAGGCTGTAGCTAATCCTGAGAATCAAGGTCTGGACGTGTTTTCTTTAGGATTATAGGTCTTCATTGGGTTCTCTTCCCAGCTAGGTAAAGAGGACAGTTCCATGGCCAGCTCTTTCCTGATAGGCCATCCCCAGGCCATAAAAAAAGGAGCCAGGTTCCTGTTCACCTGCTGAGAAAACTTCTGTGCCCACAGATTCATCTTAGAAGGGTTGTCCTTTGGGATGGTGGACATTTTCTGGTAGTCAGAGAAGAGGTGGGTGAAGGGCTCCCAACCAAAGCCCTCCTGCAACTGAAGGACAAGAATATAGAGCATCAAAACAATAAAATTCTCATTTCATAGACATTATTCCTGTTCCATTATAAGTAGAAGAAATCTCCACAGGTTTCTACAGCATCTTCTGCAAAGGGTGTAAAGTTAGATGAAGTCATACAACTTTCAGGCTTCAAAGCATAACTTACAGCACTAGCATACAGGAAAAAAAAACAAAACAAAAACAAAAACAAAAAAAAACACTCCCAGTATGGCCTGTCAGAAGAAATGGAGACAAACAGTACATTGGGAGTAGATAGAAATGTCAGCGCTCAGCAGCAAACAACTATGCAAGCTGATGATTTCTGCAGAATAAACCTTCTTGTGCAGTGAAAAACCACCAGTAAGGACTCTGAGAGAGAACCTGGACAGAAGGAGGATAAGAGAACAAGTAGTAGTCAGAAAACAGAAAGCAGAAATTGGGAGCAGAGCATGTTTTTGTCTAGGAATAAGAACAAAAGAGATGAGATAGAAAAATTACTATTATATGAGTAATGAGTTTAAAGTAAAGAGGGAGCAGAAACCTATTTTGTTGCTCAAGAGGAGGTTAATATGGAGAGCTGAGTTGGAACAAAAGCATGACAGGATGATTGTCAGTGTTAGTAGTTCCTTACCAAGCCAAAATGCATCACACTTTGACACTAGTTTGACACTAAAATGTATTCCACAAATCCTCCATCATGCTGGAATAGCTAAACAGTGGCAGACAATATTTCTACATTAGGTAGAACAAACAAACAGGTTATCTGCCTCTAATATTCCCATATTCACAAGGGGAAACCCCTAGTGCTGAGATTGGCTATGGACTGGGAAATAGTTGGGAGTAGAAAGGTTGAAGAGCCATGAACAAGMTGACTGGAAGGTAGGAGAAGGAAAGGTCTGGTTTTACACAAGGCCAAAACAATGAGCCAAGTTATACAGAAAACTCCTCACTATGTTAGGTTATGTCTGACCTGCAGAATGCAGGAGCATCTCCTAGATCCTGTGTTCAAGTATTCACCTCAGAGAATGAGGAGTTCCCAGCTCCATGTCACAACATGACCGGAATGAAAACTGTCTATTCACTCCCTCACAGCCAGTCTTCTATGGGAAGAAAACACAGATAATTGTGGGGTAGCCAACTTGATAACTAGAGGAGCAAGTACCCTGGAGCATGCTTGCAAAGTGCTTCTTTTGCCTAGTTTAGACAGAGCTTTGGAGGGCTCTGGCCTTAGTCCCAAGCAAGTACCAGAACAGTGAGGAAGTGGAGACAGAACAGAACATACAGGAGTTTTGTTGGGCCATTTAAATCTGTAAATCTCTTGGGCTAATTGATTGATTTTCTAATTGCTTTATACTCTCTTTTGCAAGATCTGTATTACCGGCTTCAGTGACCACTCTGGAGAGGTAAATGCATCGTGAGGCTGAACTCTCAGAGATGGTATGCTCTGTCAGGCGATGTCAGGAACAGATGACATCCTGCTGCTATGCAAGTAAGAGGCAGAAAGGATGTGGATCTGAAAGGCCTGAAGATCAATGCTGAAGCCTTCCTGGATGAAAGGAAATTGAAAAGCATCTAAATGGGATCCTGATGAATGGCTCAAAGTAATATGGAACGTATTAAACTGAAGAAAACCCATTATAGCTGAAAAAAAGGACAGCAGTTAGACAGTAATTGTAAGTAGGTGTTCTGTTTGTCWGTAGAAGGTGTAGTTAGTTTCTAAACTGAGTGTTTCTTGGCTCTCTAAAGCATCTTTGAGGTGTAAAAACTTGACACCCATGGATTCATGGGTCTTGAACCTGTAAGTGCTGAGGGAGCTGGCGGCTGTTATTGCTAGGTCGCTCTCCACCATCTTTGAAAGGTCATGGAGAACTGAAGAGGTGCCTGAGGACTAGAGGAAAGCCAATGTCACTCCTGTCTTCAAAAAGGACAAAAAGGAGGACCCAGGCAACTATAGGCCAGTCAGCCTCAACTCCATCCCTGCAAAGGTGATGGAACAGCTTGTTCTGGACATCATCTCTAAGTGTATGGAGGAAAAGAAGGTGATCAGGAGTAGTCAGCATGGATTCACCAAGGGGAAGTCATGCTTCATCAATCTGGTAGCCATCTAGGATGGAATGACTGGATGGAGAGAGGAGGGGAGAGCAGTGCATGTTGTCTACTTTGACTTCAGCAAAGCTTTTGACGCTGTCTCCCCTAACATCCTCACAGGTAAGCTCAGGAAGTGCGGGCTAGATGAGTGGACAGCATGGTGGATTGAGAATAGGCTGCAAGGCAGAATTCAGAGGGTTGTCATCAGTGCTGCAGAGTCTACTTGGAGGCCTGTAGCTAGTGGAGTCCCCCAGGGCTCAGTACTGGGTCCTATCCTGATCAACTTATTCATTAATGACCCGCATGAAGGGACAGAGTGCCCCCTCAGCAAGTTTGCTGATGATACAAATCTGCAAGGAGCAGGAATAACACCATGCACCAGTACAGGCTGGGGGCTGACCTGCTGGARAGCAGCTCTGCAGAGAAGGACCTGGGAGTGCTGGTGGATGACAAGTTGACCATGAGCCAGCAATGTGCCCGTGTGGACAGGAAGGCCAATGGCATCCTGGGCTGCATTGGGAAGAGTGTTGCCAGCAGGTCGAGCGAGGTGATCCTGCTGCTCTACACAGCCCTGGTGAGGCCACATCTTGAGTACTGTGTCCAGCTCTGGGCTCCCCAGGACAAGACAGACATGGAGCTACTGGAGAGAGTCCAGCGTAGGGCTACAAAGATGATCAGAGGGCTGGAGCATATCCCCTATGAGGAACAGCTACGAGAGCTGGACCTCTTTAGCCTGGGGAAGAGAAGACTGAAGCGGGATCTTATTAATGTCTACAAATACCTAAAGGGGGGATGTCAAGACAATGGGGCTGGACTCTTTTCAGTGGTGCCAAGTGACAGGACACGAGGCAAAGGGCATGAACTGAAACACAGGAAGTTCCACCTGAATATGAGGAAGAACTTCTTTCCTGTGAGGGTGACAGAGCACTGGACCAGGTTGCCCAGAGAGGCTGTGGAGTCTCCTTCTCTGCAGATATTCAAAACCTACCTGGATGCGATCCTGTTTAACATGCTCTAGGTGACCCTGCTTGAACAGAGGGAGTTCCAACCTCAGCCATTGTGTTACTCTGTTATACTATTCATCTGGAAGTTCTAAAATGCCAAAGTTTTTTTTATCAACTAGCCCAAAGTCCACGGGAAATCTGCAGATTAAAGAACTGTATCCACACTTGATCCTCATTTTTCCACTCTGTATGAAGAAACAATTCCTGTTTCTCTCCTAGGAAGAAATATTAGCACTTGCTTCCCTCTCCGAGTGGCTAAGCTCAAATTTTGCAGAGGAAGGGCATCAGAATACCTTAATGCTACACAACCTATCCATGTATCTCTGTGGGGCTTTCCAGACTTAAGAATCCAGCTTGTAAACAAACCATTGCAGTCACTAGGCAACGAGAATGAACCCATCTCTCCCAGAGTTACCTGCAGGTATGTCTCCAGTGCAGTCCACATTTCCCAGTCCTTTAGTTTAGCACCTTTGTTCAGGTACCCTCTTATCCTCTCCTCCCGACACTGTGACCTAAGTGCCTTATGGGCCTGATGCCTGGGAATCCCCAGCACCTTCTCATGCACATAGACAGACCAGAGGTTGCAGGTAGCTTCTGTAGTATGAGGGGGAAATTCCCATGCTTGCTGCTGTTGATTGTGTCCCAGTTCATGGATGGGACCCCAAAGACCAGTGTTTTGCATGTGCTTCACATCTACCATCTCCTTCACTGAATCTAGGTGGCCCATGATGGGGTAGCCAGCATGCATCCAGCCTGCAGGAAAAGACAAAAACCAACATACAGCATAAGTGCTTATCCCAGTACCTCATAGATACAAATGACTATTTTTTCATTTCTCTAGTGTCTTTCCTCCATCTCACAAACAATACTTCATCATAATGAGTGACAACCTCTTCTTTTTTTGAGATAAAAAAATACAAATTTCACCTTAACAGACAGCCAAATAAGGGGTGTAAAATGCAGTTTTGCCCACTTGCCCTGTTTATATATAAGCATACACTCATATAGGACTGACACATRTTTTAGGTGGAAGAAGAAAGCCTGAACATTGCCCAGAACACACCTGAACTCTCTCAAATTCACCACAGTGAGGCCAATCCAACCATGCAATTACGTGATTCAGGACTCTGGCAGAGCTTGACTCTTCCTATGTAAAGTGGGGATATTGCAGGTCTGCGCTCCAAGAGTTAGCAGTGTGTAGGAAACTCGTGGAGACCACAGTGCTCGTCATGCTTAACCTCATAGAATACGGCTGTTATCTAACGATTTACCAGCATCATGCTGGGCAAGAATTTGGTACTGCAAGGGATTTTACCCATGTCTCTTGGGTGGCTCCATCCCTGATTTGTCCTTCTTGACGATTCCTAAAACTTCATATGAGAGGCACCTCCAAAAACTCAAACACCTACCATAGGATGGTTAAACAGGATCCTACATAGCTGGCTTTGATTGAACGCAAAGCTTGTAGACTACTCAAATTAGAGGATATGAATCACATACTTCTTTCAGAAGCTATGTAAGATCTTGAGCTCCCTTCCAGGGGAGTAACCCCTATAGCAACCCCTGGCAACCCCAAAACTTCAGGTCCAAAAATGGGAGTCAAACCATTTAGATCATCTAAACCACAAGGGAATTTTTAGTCTGCAGACTATGGTAATTTTAATTGGCATTTTCCTAGGATAGTAGAATTTAACACTCCCAAGATATGCCACAAATTCTTTCCATGTGTTTAGGACATTATCATTCATGCCAAGCACTTGCCCTCACTGTGGGATGATGAATTTAACCAGCTGGCTTCAAAAAACAACAGAATAAAAATAGCATTGTAAGAGTTCCACTTTACCATCCAACTGACTCTAAAACAAATGCACTTCAGAAGCTAGTGTGGGGATGTGGAGGAGCACCAGTGCAAAACTGCAAACTCATGGGCTTTGATAGTAATCCACATTCTGTTTCTTCTTTGCCATCAGCTCAGACACATGTTTTTTCAGGCTAAGCTTTGCCTACAGCAACCCTTGTGTAGTCTGTCTCCTGCAGGTACAATTGCAACTGAATTTAAGCAAACAGTCCTGTGACTGAGGCAGGGAAAAATAGAAAACAGGTCACTATCTCCCAGTTGTACTGTCTCTGCAGTGCATTCAGGAGGGTGAATGAGTAACTGCATGTGAGCCAAAGCCATTACAGTTAGCAGCTCTGCCTCTCAGAACACTCAAGCAGCAGAAAAGCTGAGTAAGACAATACTAATTTTGAAAGCAGAGGGGCACTTGCAACAGTTGATGTAGTTTTTGTAAGCTCTGCCCTGCCACGTTTCCATCCTGATGGAGTAGCTCTGTTACGCAAGGCTTGCACCCCTTACGTAGGTTTGCAGTCCAATTTTGGCACAATAACCTTGAAGAAATAGGCATTGCTGCTAGAGGCCGCTTTTCTCTGCCCCCTTTGAGAAAGCCATACAGTAATATACCTACCACACGAGATCTGGACATCTGTTACAATCCTCTCTGGCCTTGGGAATTTTGTTGGTATGGCTGCCAGTGTGCTTATTGCCACCATGATCTCATCCCACAGGCTAAGTAGTGGCTTTGGGTTCTCTATATGGCGAATGCTGTCAGCTGGTACAGTCAGGATAAGATTCTCAACAGCTAATTCTGCCCAGGGAGCAGGGTAATGCCGGATATAGGCCTGCCACTGGCTTTCACAGGTCTCCCCTACATCGAGACAGAAAATCAATCTTGAGCACATTCACAGAGGTCAAGCTACAGAAACACATGCTTCAGAAGTCTCCTCAGGGCTCTTTTGTGGATAGAAGATAGAGACAGAAAAGGACTGTCTCACACCAAAGCAGTAGCACAAMAACAGATTCCTGTTTCCTGTCTGAGGAAAAGAAGCATCAGACTTCTCCAGCCTCTCTTGATGATCTCATTTTCTGTTCTCCAACAGAGAGATAACACCACTAAATTTTGTTTAGTTTGACATAGGAACTGAAAAATGCTCCGTACAACAAGAGAAGAGAAACTGATGGGAACATGGGAAACCCACCAGTGGAGAGATTACCATTTACTGTAGGGACTGGAGGTGGCCATATGGCAGCACTCTAAAGCAGGCATATGGCAAGGAAGCTTTACCATGACTGAGGTCAGCCTGTATTGCTCCAACACAGCAGTTTTCATCAAAAATGCCAACTCTGACCTCCAAGAAATGTCATTTGGGATAAACATTGCACATTTTATGTGCCTCCTGCCACACAGCAGGCACAGAGTGGTTAAGTAATTTACCCAGAATTCCAAGGGAAGTTAAAGGAACAAAAAACAAGAAAGTTAAACCTGGTTATTCCTAAGCCCAGGTCAGTGACTGAAAGCACTGGGCCATCTTTCTTTTCAGTTACAACAACGACAGCATCTACCAGCAATGCTAAGGAGAAAGGCACCAAATAAACAAACCTACCAAGCTTGAAGAATGGAGCTCTGACTGCCCCTTCTATGGTGAAGGACACTTTCCCCAGGACACTCTTTCCTGGTACTGTGATGTAAATAAGGCCACCCCAGAGACAGGAAACAGACTGCTTCTGGCAGGTAATATCACAGGTGTGTATCACCACTGGGGCCCGTTTCAGCTTTGTGGCATGAGAGAGGTCATCTGTATGACATCCTATCTGCACCTGGCAAACAGAAGAGTAAGAAGAGCTGGACAAAGTGCTCGAAGTGCAAGCCAGCAGGCTGCMTCATCCTGAGATCCCTGATGCAGGACTGTCCTTGTAGGGTGCACACACAAAAGCAGCCTTCTGACTCCAGCTCTACTCAAGCTTTCAACCTGTAGTGAGCAGAAGCAGCAAAACAAGTGAAGAAAAAAATGCAATGAAGTTCAATGTTGTCCCTGTCACACAGTCTTATACCACTACTGCCATTATTACTGGGGTCAGCTACCTCCTTCACTAGCAGTGGACAGTACTGCAGAAACTTCCTTCATTAGAGTCTGTATTGATCTTTTCTTCACTTTACACCAGCATCAAACTCACATACTAAAAATATGAGGTGAAGAGATGTGATCACTGCTGTCTCCCCTTCTTGCGCCTCTTCCCTGGTATGGATACAGTAGAACAGACAGCATGTGGCTGCAAGATCATACAAAAGTACCTGAGTTAACCTTGGGTTTCAGCTATGTGGAGCTTTCTACAAAAATTCCCCAGCAGGTGAGCATTTGTCTGCTTTGTACTTTACAGATAGCAGGAGCCCAGGTAGCTAGTTTGTATCTGATCTGGATACATCTACATGAGCAGCAGGAACAGCACCATGAAAGTACCTCAGGAGACATCTGGAAAGAGACAACACTAAGTTTGGTGATTAGAAAGGCTCAAGCACTTATCTTGGGCCTGGCAACCACCTTGATTGTTTTTTATCTGCAGGGTAATAAAACAAGCACAGCTGCCTTCAGGCAGCAGCCACACTCATTTATCAACTAGCACGCAGAAATAACAACAGTAAAGAGTGGGAAACAAGGTAAGAAATAATGATAATGCACTATAAGTGCCATAGGGTGGCAGCAGTAAACAAGGATTGAAATGGCAGCAAAATCAGTAAGAAAAGCCTTCTGAGATCTGTATTTGAGTGTCCACCTGACGAATACATCAGTGTACAGTAGCCAAATTCAAGAAAACTTACCTGCAGACCAGCCCCAACCACCATGCAAGGGAATGTTATAACTGCCGTGTGTCCTTCAGGGAGATAGAGTCCTGTGCTCCTCCAGGCTGTCTTGCCTAAAAATTAAAGACTTTCCTGAACAGCCAGCACTTTTTCAGCCTAACATCATGCATTCTGGAGATGTCAAGCTGCAATAAAAGAATTTTCATCTTCCTTTTTGCCTTGCTGTGCACTCACAAAACTGTCTTGTGTTTTACTCAACSTGTCAGAAACACATTTCTGGTTTTAAAGCAAAAGGTATCTATGTGAACAAGACCATCAGACAATTAGCATGCTTGCCCACCCAGATTTGAACTTCTGGAAATGCTATGCTTAAATGCACTTATCAACACCTTTAAAAATACAAAAAAAGAAACCAAAACACCAACACCTCCACTCAGATCCTCTCACAATAAGAGGTGCACTGCATAAGAGGTGCATACTGCTGTATTAAATACAGTTAACTGTATTAAATACAGTTGAAGATGTAATTGTCATAAATCATTTCCAAGATAACAGACAKTAACATCAGATTTTTTCCTACAGTMTGATCAGCACAAGCTGGGGCCCACACAAATTTGTATTCCTAGCAGACTGAAGTTATGAGAAAGCCTAAAAGGTCTGTCCTATCCTAAGTCTACTCTAAGCTGGGTGCCCCATCATTCCAGTACAATTCAGAATGCTTCTAGAAAGTCCTTCCATGGATACGCAAGTCTCCTCTGTGTAGAAGATCTTTGTGGACGGACAGTTGTGACACATAGCGCAAAGCTGACTCATCTCTACTCTACTGTCCAGACAAAATCCACTCACAAGTTCTCACATACGGTCTATCCATGTGTATTTCAGCACAAACAGTAACAGTCCTAAAAAGAGCTGTACAGTCACAAAGCACACTTTCCATAAAGCATCCCCAAGAAAAAATGACAATTTTTTTCAAGCAARACTTAGACAGTATCACGTTTCACAAAATATCATGTTCACCAAATACCACGATTCACCAATTCATCTTGGCTTTGCTTGGCTTGACCTGATACCATTTCTGAAATGGTATATACTCTTAATTCATGGTTTGCTATCATTTTTTTATTTTGTATGTGAAAGTATACAAATATCAAATAATTTCTGGCCAAACAAAACAAGGAGTTTAATCCAATACATTCAATTGGAAACGATACTCAACTAACCAAGGAAAATATAGGCCAGTCAGCCTCAACTCCATCCCTGCAAAGGTGATGGAACAGCTTGTTCTGGACATCATCTCTAAGTGTATGGAGGAAAAGAAGGTGAT
>NW_028185506.1:1786000-1795551 GCF_003343005.1 Rhea americana | reverse complement strand
GGTTGGACTAGATGATCTCCAGAAGTCCCTTCCAACCTCAGTCATTCTGTGATTCTGTGATTCTGTAATTCAGCCAGTCCTAAACAAATTTTTTCTTTTGTCCTGACTCATTAGAGAACTGAAAATTAGTGAACAGTTTTTTCCACAACTCTTCTCTTTACATATCCTCAGCACTCAGACATTGTCACTTCAGAATAGTCTATGCTCATTAGAACAGTTTTCAAACAACTCTTCTCAAACATATTCAAATACAAAAACGTAAGATGAATCCATACAGGGAAAAACACCTTACTAGTGCAATTACCTAGAGTTTAAACATATTACATTTACACACAGGAATCTCAGCAGGGCTGTAGACCTCTTATTCCAGATGTGATTACAAAGCACCTTGGCCTTAGGGACAACGTCAGCTTAAGAAGTCCCTATCTTACTTCCAGAGACCCAAAACCACAACTGGGTGCTCCTTCAGTTGTGTTGACACTAGCTGCAGGACTGTGCTGTAGTTGGATTGAAATGATCTGGATCAAAAACAACTCTTTGTGGCTAATTCAGATCTTTTCAGTTCCATAGATGGCTGTATCAACACAACTAGGGGAATGGCAATCTGCAGTGCAGACTTTCTTAAGGCAGTTTTTTTGCTGAAAACCATTATGTCGCGTAATTCCCCGAGGTGCCTCTGTTAGGAGGTTCATCTCCCTCAGTACTCTGTACACAAAGATAAAGCAGAACTTCCACAGGGTGTTTCACAGCACTGCAATCTGGGTTGGCCACAAAAGGAGCCTGTCTGTCACTACAGAGAGGTCAGCCCCTCACAAGCCCAAAGTAAAATTGTACAACTGTTCCCATATTCAGCCATACATACATACAGAGACACACACATGAGGTAAGCCACTGTTCCCAGCTGCAGAATTCCTCAAGAGAGAGGAAGATATGCTTCTCACCTAGGTTTGTGCCATCAATTTCCACAGTAACAGGGACATCACAGATCACACTGGTAGGTTTCTGCACTAAAGTTGCACAGTCTGTCATGGCACGGGACAGCTCTGTTGCCATACAGAGAAGGGCTGCCTCTTTGGAGTTGCTCTGGACAGGGCAGTGCTTGCTGACATGTGGGATCCCACTTCTGCTAAGCATTTTGGTCAGGATGCGGTGGAGCGAGGCATATGCCGGGCAGTCTTCAGCTGGGATGCGCAGAAAGGCAGCACAGTCTTGTGTCAGTCTTTGCAGCCAGTCCTTCAAGGGAACTTTGAGCTCCTCACCCTTATCTACATGCCCTTGGAAAAGAGAGAGAGCCTTGCGGAAGTGGTAGTGCTCCCCAGGCACCACAGCTGGGTATTTAGCTGCCTGAACATTCAGACCCAGAATGCTGAGCCCGAAGTGGTTGAGGATTTTGTTGCCAGGATATTCTGCCACAGCAGCTTTGCTACAGTTCTGGGAAGCCCAGTACCAGGCCTGACCTCCTGTCAGCAGGCCACCTCCCTCTGCCACAAAAGCATGAATCTTCTCCACCTCTCTGTCGCTGTAAGAAGGGCAGCAGTACACACTCATATCGCTTGTCAGGTGTGACACCTGGAATTTCACCTCCCCTGGAGAGAACAGTTCACACAGTCTCTTCAGGCTGACATCCACACCCACCAGCCCTTTCTTCCCTGCATCCAGCCACTGGACAACATTGAGCAGGAATCCAGCCAACTTTGGGGAGAACAGCTGACTCTCATGAGTTGCCACCACAACACGCCCTTTGCCATAGCGTGCTGCAGCTAAGAGGCAGCGGTGCGAGCTGTCAAGGCAGAGYGGGAAGGAGAGTATACCATGCACCAGCAAGATGGAGGGTATGCCCCCTGTCACAATATCCAGCTCTGACACACCACGCAGGAGAAACTCGGTGTCAAGGCTGAGATCGGCATGATGTCTACAAAACCAAGAGACATCCAAGTTAGCCCCAGTCTCAGAATCTTTTACACACAGATCTGCCTTGTCCACTGTGCCTCTTCTTCCACCTTCACCTTAGTATACCACATCGCCAGTTCTGTTAATTTTTAAAATGTCTTTATTTTTCCCTTAAAGATTCAGTTTGGGGGGTCAAGTATCTCTGTAGGAATTTCAGCATTCATTAAAAAAAAAGAAGAGAGAAAGGAAGGACCAAAAGAAATTTCTAATCATGTGACTTCAAATAGTAACTTGAAAATCCCTTCTAAATATATCACACAAGCTCAAAAATCAGAAGGACTTTCATGTATTTTAATCATTCTCTTGTAGGTTTAAATCTTGATGTGGGGATYTGCAAATCTCTTGTAAGGGAAATTTCATTCATTTAACATGCCCTAGAAATTGTCAGCTAACCAAGCCCAAAAGATTTTTCTGTGTTATTTCCTGGCCTCTGTCACTGTTTAGAATTGTAGAAAGGATAGCTTGGCTAGATAGACAGATATGCATACAGACAATGAGTGACTTGAAGTTGACTTAGGCTCCTAACACATACTCCTCAAATTCCTATCAGTCGACCTCTATAGAGATTTTATTGTGCATGGCCCTCCTCTTATCTCCACTATTTCCATGTAACTCATGTATGTCACCATGGTAAATGGTATGTTGATTTGTTTGATTTTGCTTTATTTATATTTTCTTCTGGTTTGGCCATATAGTTTTATACTTTAGAAAACACAGTTTTCACTCTGGCACTGGAAAGCATCTCGGTATGTGGTCATTGCAGCCAACTCAGTGAGAATAAATGATTCAGTCCTTTTGCATACCCACAGAACAGAAATTAAAACTGCAGCTCTCCTTTGATTTTCACTTTACTCCAATCGTTTGTCACACAGAATAGGTATCCAGGCATATGACACATTACCTGCATCAGATCACAGTCTGATTCTCTGTGGGTTAAACAAAGGCATGCAGGAAGGCCCAAATGCACAGAACTGTTGTGTTGCACTGAAATTAGGTATCTGAATTCCTTTTGTGGTTCTCAGTCAAAGCAAAACCACCACAGAAGGAAAAAGTATCATTTAGAAAATTTTAATAAAATAACTCCATTTGTTGGCTATGTGCTAAGCACTTTTCTGAATGCAACAACAGAGCTTTCTGTTACCTTTACTGGGACATAAATTCAGCACCCAGAAAGTACCAAATACAATTATTTGTTGAAATATAGTTTCATATATATACAAGAAAAAGACCATGATGTAATAAAAAACTTGTAGGTAATTTTATTTTAATCGTTGCAGCTTTCAATGCAGTGAAATGAAATTGCAACACACAGGAAGTAAAGCAGCATGTATGCTCATCAAAGACCCCAYTGCACTTTATGTAACTGTAGAGAGCATGGAGCTGTGCTAGGCACAGCTTGGCACACTAAGTGGGAAGGGGAGATAAAGAAAGGCAGCAGAACAACAGTCAAGAGTCTGGTGACTTGTCTGCTCTGTGATGTGAGTCACAATAGCCCTGAACTTTACAGGTGCTGCTTTAGGTCCCAAAGTGCCACTCTGGAATCCCAAACTATCTTGGAGCACAGAAGTTTCCTGACCACAGTCTGTGTCAGGTGCTGAGAAGGGATGTAGCACTGGGACAGCCTCCTCAGCTTGGTACCTGCCCTGAGGCTTCCCTATGAAAGCAAATTTCTGCAACCAACAGGATGAATAGGTTTAATAGCTGCCAGCCAGAGTCTGGCCCAAAAAGCTAGCCAGATGTTCCATCTGAAATCTGGTTTTGAACCATGGAGAAGCCACAGTTGCCCTGAATGTGCAGTTCTGGGGGCAAAGGAGAGGAGTTACTCTTCACTTCCTTAAGTTGCCGTGTGTTGCACACAGATGCATTTGGTCATATAGGCTATTCTAAACAATGGCTACCTTCATTTCTTGTCTCTGAATGAATTCCCCGGGCCTTATCCACCTCCCCACAAAACAGTCAGACATCATTCTTTGAGACAGCAAATAGTAAGAAGGTACCTCTTAAATTTCAAGATAAAAAATGCATCTCCGTCTGCTAAAGAACCATCATTCCTCACCATCSCCATCTCTTACCTCAAGAATCTCCTGTAAACATCTCACCTGTATAGCTTTATCAGCTATTTAAATAGASATAGCAATTCAAATACTCACTGGACAAGTAAGGGAATCTTTGGTATCTTCTTAGCAACTTTGAAGATCCCCTTTCCCACAGTGTTTCCTGTGAAGTACACACCAGCCACACTTGTCACCTGGTTCCCAGGAAATTCAAACAGCACCTTCTCCTTGCCATGTTGACTAGCCCAGTACCAGGCCTGGCCTCCAATGAGCAGGCCCCCACCTTCCTTTACAAAGTGAATCAGGTTCTTTGCATGAGTACTGTCATAGGCATCCATACAGTACACCCCCACAGGGCTGCTGAGCTCTGCCCCTGCCTGTACTTTGGTGCCAGCCCTGAGGAGCAGCTGGGAGAGGGAATCCAAACGATGATGGACACCAACCAGGGCTCCAGGGGAGGGCTTGAGCCAGTCCACAGCATTTCTGAGGAAACGGGAAAACTTGGAGTCCTTCAAGATTCCCTCATGAGAAACAACCACCATCCGGCCCTTCCCATACCGTGAAACGGCGATCAGAACTTGTTTCTGAGAGCTCACAAGCACAGGGTAAGCATCCTTTCCAGTAAGCAGCAGCTCACAAGGAACAAAGCCTCCAGTGAAGTCCCACGGCCCAACACCATCCACTAACAGCTCATAGGTGGCAGAGAGTTTCATCTTCAGGTTGCTCTTATCTGGTGGAGAGAAGACCAACATTTACTCCAGGATGGCTCAGCTGTAAAGAACTGCTATTTTCAACACTTCAGGGTCATTTCGTTGTTCTCTAATAGCAACTCCAAACCAAACAGAAATCATTTACTGGAAGCAGCTTTATGGCCACAACTTTTCAGTAACCGATAATTTTTTTTTTATTATTTTTGCTTGTTTGGTTTTGTTATCATACTATTTACTATTTAAACAGAAGTGACAAGTATATCAAGATGACAGAAGAAAAAAAGACTGTTGTAACAAATTCTGCTATTTATCATGGAGGAGATCAAGGAAATAAAAATGAGTTATTTCCCATTAACAATTTATTTGGAGAGGGAGGGGTGCTGGAGACTCCAGGCAGGTAGTTTAYAAGGAAAGTGCCAGAAACTAAAATGATGGAGGCAACACAAAACCCAGATGTTGCTGAAGGTAAATAATTTATTAGCACAATACATGGCATAACTCCAACATGCAGTTCCACTTTTCTTCCTAACTGGTTATCTATAGAACCACACACAACTGCTCCCAGTTGAGCTTCCAAAGTCATGTTTTTCCACATACATTAAGATATTGAAAGCAAAGGGCATTACAAAGTACTAGAAGCATGAGGAAGGTCAGTATAAATGACAATCAACACCCCTGGAAGAAAAGGGACTTAAAAGAACAAGTCTGGGAGCAGGTAATTCATGCCCTAGTTCCTTGCTCTGAACTGCCACATGACCTCAGAGAAATCATTTCCCTTTTCTTTAGCTTTGTTTCCCCACCTGTAAAGTGAGGCAAATGATACTGACCTCAGCTGCCAAGCCCTTTGAGGTCTATGGGTGAGACGTTCTCTTTTTAGGCTTCCTCAGTTTGAAAGTTTGTCTTCTTCAGAATTATCCCTGCTGCTGAGCCGGGACTGCTGTGTAACAGATTATACAAGCAGGATGGTTTTGAGATGTAGAGTTTAACTTAGTCCCACCCAGTTCCTGTCTTTCAGGATTCCGAAGGCTGACTCAGAGCAGAATGCCTACAGCAAGAGAAAGAACTGTTTTGGGGCGGGCTTGGCCCTGCTCCTGGTCATGCCACATACTAACACCAGAAGGATACCTTCTGGTCTTCATATTAACTTCATATGTGCCATCCTGAAAACAGTCCTTAGTGCACAAACACATAGAAACAGAGTCATCCTGGAGAAGCAGCATCCTTGATAAGGATTTATTCATCAGAAGGTCAAAGGTGCTCAGAAACTGTAACTGATCAAGAATGAAAGTACTATTTTTCCTGGCTTGTCCTCTGGACATGCTGGAAGCTCCTGTTTTACTCTGAAATTCTCCTGAGATTCAGGAATTGCTTTAAATACGATTTTTTAGTGGAAGTTGCTGACTAGCATAGGAAAAAAGCTGTAACACTCAGAAATTTAGCACTTCCTTGCTGACTTATTTTGAATTGTTTCCCTGCATTTGAATGAGCCCTTAAAGGCACTTATTTAGCCAGAACCAGGTGTGGGTGTCTGTAGAAGGATTTTAACTCTATCTTAACTGGATGTAACTATCACCCAATAATTCCCAATTTCTATGTATTTATAATTTCACTCTTTTATCGTATTAACCATTTACTCTCATTTTTGCATAAACGTAGAGCTGAACTACTCAATTGCTTTCAGCTAACTCAGCACCTTTAGCTACATAAATTAGCTTTCATATATATATATACATATATATATATACACACACACACATATATATATCAGCTATAGCATTGTCTATACAGATGCATTTGAGTGCAGCCTAGTTAAAATTCTTACTCTTCCTTAAGGTAATTAATCAACTAATAGGCCTCTGCTCAAAGAGCCAGGCCCCTCTTAGAAGTTTATGTATCTATTTATAGCTACGGAAAGATCTGCGGCTTCATCAGTCTATCTCCTTCCCATAGGGAGAATCATTAATTTAAATGTGGGAGCCTCCTCCACTTACTGCAGTCCTAAATCCCAGAAAGACTTACATTCCCAATTCAGCTCTGCCACAAAGTGCTTTTCACTTGAGAGGAGATAGTTACCGAGCAAGCAGGAGTCATGGATGAGGAACTTGTTACCTTTTTTGTGTGTCTTAATTTAGTAGGAGTAGGAGCACCAGGGTTGAGAGGAGACAGTCTAATAAAATCCACCCCATGTTAGAAAACTGAATGCGTACTGTGCAAAATGATCAGATTTCCCTCTGACTGTTGTTCAATTCTCAGCTCCTTAGCAAGTAAGCTCTTCTTCAGGTAATTTCTGTGACCATTCTCATGATTGCCAGTGCCTCCTCATAGGAATGGCATTACGTTAAAGCAGTGCATTCACATGCTGGGAGCCAAGCTGAAGTAATAAATAAGTGTAACTTCTTGAGGAAATTTGAACAGCTTATTTGGCACATATATCAGTTAGTTTCTGTTTTTCTCTCTAGTTTACAGACAAAACCTCAGAATTGTGAAGTGATATAAACTGTTAATTACCCAGTAATTCCCATACTAAGCCCAGTAACTGGGCTTGCTTTATATGCATTATATGGGTATACCTACTATATGAGACTCAGAGCAGACACAAAGAAAGGCAAGTTCTTTGTAGAGAGACAGGAGAGGATGTAGCAGGGAGAGAAAACAGCAAGGGTTAACAGGAATTATAGAAAGATGTAGAAGACTRAGATGGTATGTCATGTGAATTAGGAGGAAACTGCTACTAGTTCTAGATACGCACAGTGGGAAGAAGATCATCTTGGCTCCCTTACTACAATTCAGGTGCAACAAAATGAACACAAACAAGAATACAATACCTAAACTTGGCCTTTCCAAAAGAGCTTATCAAAACTGTGGTAAAGACAGTATCTATTAGAGATACAGAAGTTAAAGGCAACCAAGCAATAAAGAATAAACAGAAGTAACAAAAGCTTGCATGGGAAAGATGTTAGGAAAAAAAAAACAATAAAGAAAGCCCTCTTACATTACTTAACAATATCAAAGAAACAAAGATCATCAAGGGAAACTAAGAGCCAGAGAAAAAGTCTGCAGCAACAATTAAAAGCTGGATTCACCCTGAAAAACATTACAAAAGGTGGCTTTCAAAGGTGGCTGTTGATAAAAGCCAGGTGAGGAGAAGATTTAATCCCTACAAATCAACAGAACCAGGTTATCAAAGGTATTTTAAGAAAATAACTCACAATTTTCTTTTTTTTTTCTTTTTTCTTTTTTCTTTTTTACAGTTACTGTGCTGGAGTTACCAGAAAATTGGTTAAAAATAAATGCAGTATCATTTTCAGTATGAACACATCAGAATCAACCAGGCAATCACCTACTTGCAATTATTGACAGTAGCTTCCTATGTTGCTTTACAGCAGTATATTACAAAACACTACAATTTCCAAGCTTAGTAAAATACTGCTGTGTTCTACTGAAAGAACCCGAAATTGCCCATCCTTTCTGGTGATGTTAGCATGCATCCATTAGGTTATACTCACTGGCTACCATGCAAAGAAATAGAAAACCTGAGTGTTTAAACATACATCTGCCCAGCTATCTTAATTGCATTTTAAAGATAAAACTTCAAAAGGAAAGAACAAAATGAAAACAGTTCATGATATTTGTTTGGAGAAAGTAACTTTGCATTTGGTTCGAATGGCAATTAAAATCTTAATTCAAATATACTTGACTAGCATCCTATRAACTGAAAATAAGCTCATAGGCTATGGTCAGTGAAGACAGTGATACACTAAATCAGAAGAAGTGTCTACACAAGGAGATGGTGGAGTTCAGGATCCCGCATGAAAGAAGTAAGGCAAGAAGTAGGATGGCAACCTTGGATTTCAGGAGAGCAGACTCTGGGCTCTTCAGAGACTTATTTGGAGGAATAACATGGGTTAAGACCCTGGAACGAATGGGGGTCCAGGAGAGCTGGCTACTATTCAAACATCACTTCCTCCAAGCTCAAGAGCGGTGCATCCCTATGAGTAAGTAGTCCAGCATAGGGCCCAGGAGACATGCATGAGTGAGCAAGAAACTCTTGGCCAAATTCAGACAGAAGAAGAAAGTGCACAGAATGTGGAAGAGGGGACAGACTACTTGGGAGAATTATAGGAATGCAGTCAGAGTATGTAGAGATACGGTGAGGAAGGCTAAGGCCCTGTTGGAATCAAGTCTGGCAAGGGATGTCAAGGACAACAAAAAGGGCTTCTTCAAACACATCAGCAGCAAGAGGAGGACTGGGGAAAAAGTGGGCCTGCTACTGAATGGGGGGAGGCCCTGGTGACAAGGCATACAGAGAAGGCAGAATTACTGAATGCCTTCTTTGCTTAGTCTTCACTGCTAAGGACAGCCTTCAAGAATACCAGAGCCTGGAGACAAGGGAGAAAGTCTGGAGAAAGGAAGACCTTTGTTTGATTGAGGACGATAGGATTAGAGACCTTCTGGGCAAACCTGACATTCACAAATCCATGGGCCCAGATGGGAAGCACCCACACGTACTGAGGGAGCTGGCGGATGTTGTTGCCAGGCTGCTCTCTATCATCTTTGAAAGGTCCTGGAGAACTGGAGAGGTGCCTGAGGACTGGAAGAAAGCCAATGTCACTCCTGTCTTCAAAAAGGACAAAAACGAGGACCCAGGCAACTATAGGCCAGTCAGCCTCAACTCCATCCCTGGAAAAGTGGTGGAACAGCTCATCGTTGATGTCATCTCCAAGTACATGGAGAAAAAGAAAGTGATCAGGAGTAGTCAGCATGGATTCACCAAGGGGAAGTCATGCTTCACCAATCTGGTAGCCATCTAGGATGGAATGACTGGATGGGGAGAGGA